>NC_048219.1:2245188-2339325 GCF_002007445.2 Ailuropoda melanoleuca | reverse complement strand
GGGGCACCTGGGTGGCTCAATCGGTTAAGCATCGAACTCTCAATTTTGGCTCAGGTCATGATCTCAGGGTCGTGAGATCGAGCCCCACAACGGGCTCTGAGCTGGTCCTGGAGCCTGCTTAAGATTCTCTCCCTGCTCCTCCCTCCCACCCCTGCTGTTGCTCATGCACACACGGTCTCCCTCTCTCCCCCAAAAATAAGTAAAAATAAATTCTTTTAATTAAAAAAATAAAATCCAAAATTCAGACGAGGCACCAGGCCAGGGGAGAAGAAGGTGGGCCTCGTCTAAAGAGACCATGAAGCGACCCAGGGGCTCTGCCAACCCAGCTCAGTGTTCAAGGGCTGTCCAGGGCCTGGCACGTTGAAGTCTAGCTCCTGGTGAGCCTGCGCGGGCCCACAGACAGCCCCGCGCTCTAGTCTCGAAGTGCTCACAATCCCACGTTTAAGTCCCCAGCCTGGATAGCTTGCCAGCATTGGCAATAAAGCTTCTCTGTGGTTCTGGAGTCTTCTGGGTTTTGGCAGCTCGCCTGCTCTCCATCACCAGACACAGCCTCCACTGCCACACAGGGGAGTGTCTCCAAGCCTGGGGGCGCCTGCGGGGGCTAAAGCCTTGAACTCAATTGGAACGAGAGGACGTTCGCCAGCCGCTAAAATCCCACTGATCCACTTGTAAGCAGGGAGGCCTGGGCGCCTTACCTACCCTCCCCGAGCCGTTTCCCATCCAGAAATCCTAGGGTGAGAAGACCCGCACGGTGCGGCTGCGAGGAGCAGACAGAGCTGGCATGCTGAGCGCGAAGGCCATGCTTAAGAAACGCTCACGAATTACGATCAGTTCCCTTCCCTGGCTGGCCCTTACCCGAGAGTCCTCCCTCGGCCCGTCTGCGATCAGAGGGCTGGGCTGCGACGGAAGAGCCGCGTGTGAACCTGAGAGTCTGTACGTTGTATCTCAGTGTGCAAAGTGGTACTGCCTGTGGATGAGGCGTGCGATGTGGACCGTGCGTGCGTGTGCAGTATGTGAGGGGCGCGGGTGTGTGCTGCGGTGTGTGAGGCACATGGGTGTGTGAGTTGTGTAAGTGAACACGAAGTTGTGAGTTGTAGGCACATACGCAGTGTGTGTGAGTGTGGGTGTTGGGGTACGAGGTGTGTGAGTGTGGGGTCATGTGAGTGAGTGTGCACGGTGTGTGTGTGTTGGGGTGTGAGGTGTGTGGGTGTGGGGTTGTGTGAACGTGTGCAGTGTGTGAATGTGAGTGTTGGCGTACGACGTGTGTGAGTATAGGGTCACATGAATGAGTGTGCACGGTGTGTGGGGTGTGTCCAGTGTGTGTGGGTGTTGAGGCATGAGATGTGCGAGCATGGGGTCAGTCATGTGAGTGTGGGGTCGTATGAAAGAGTGTGCACAGTGTGTGAGTGTGGGTGTTGGGTGTGAGGTGTGTGAGTGGGGGGGGTCGCATGAGTGAATGTGCAGGGTGTGTGATGGGACCACTGGGTGTGAGTGTGGGAGTGCGGGGTGGTGTGAATGAGCATGCAGGGTGTGTGCGGTATGCGTAGTGGGTGTTGAGACGTGAGGTGTGGGAGTGTTGGGGTCCTGAGAATGAGTGTGCAGGGTGAGTGCGCTGTCGGGTGTCTGGTGTGGCAGTGTGTGGGAGTTGGGAACGGGTAAGTGTGTGCGGGCGTGCATCAGGCACCGGTAGGGGGGCTGCCACACGCGGCCCTGGGAGGCAGGTTTATGGAGTTGGCTCTGGGGTCCCGAATGGCCCCCCTGGGACCGAGCTCAGCCCGGAGCCAGTCCCCTCCCCCGCCCCCCGCGCCCAGGCCCCAGTCCCCCATCCTCTCGCGCTGCAGGTGCCACACCAGTGACCCCAGGCCCGCAGCTGCCCCCGGCTTGGGAGACCCCGGTCCCGGCCAACAGCCTCCACCCACCCAGCCGGAAAGAGGTGGCCTCGCCCACGAAGTCCACGCGGGGCTGGCGGCCTCTCGTGAGCAGGCGGAGGCCCAGGAAGGGCCCGGAGGACGCCACCGGGGCGGGGATGGTGAGGCCGCAGAGAGGGGCCCCCAGGGGCCGCGGCGCCCCCGGCGGGCCCTCGTAGAACTGCAGGTAGGACCCGGGGGCGCACGGGTCGGCGGGCTCCGGGGAGGAGGCGTTGGGCGCCGGGGACCCTGAGGGCGTCCGGGCCGCCGCGGCCAGACTGTAGACCAGGAAGAAGCGGAACTGGAAGCGGATCCTGTCGCCGGCGGCCGCCGCCCGCATCCAGAGCCCGCAGTCGGTGTCCGGGGTCGCGAAATAGAACCTGCGCGAGGCGGCGTGCGAGCGCAGCAGCAGCCCGGCCCCCTGCCACGTCTGCCCGCAGAGGTCCACCAGGTCGGCTGCAGGGAAAAGCACGGACCCTGGAACCGCGCGGCCCGGTTCCGAGCCCTGCCCGCTGTGTGACCCCAGGTAAGTCGCTCACCCTCTCTGAGCCTCGGGTGCCTCCTGGGTAAAATGGAAGGATCGCCCAATCTCAGAATTTTTGTGAGGGTTGAATAATTTAATTCAGGGCCTCAATCTCTTCGTCAAAAACTCTAGGATGTATTTCAGAATTTTCCAGATTTTAGAAAATAACGTGGATAATATAGGAGATTATGTTGCAGTCCTCCGTGATCAAGCACATTTTCTAGAGCAAGTCTACAGACATAACCCTAAGCAGGACAAATAAAGACAAGAAACGGCCTCCTTTCAGTTCAAGTCAGGTGTTGCTAGTAAATTAGTTAAGAAGGAATTTTGGTTTTCGGAGCTTTTCACATTTTGGAATTGACACTCGAGGATTGTGTGCTTAGGACATCGCTGTGCATTTAATGACTGTCACGGAAGCGTTAGCTATTATTAGTGTCTTCTCTGAGGATGGTAAGACTCAACTGGGCACCTGCCCACCCCACAGCCTTTCGCTGTTGCTCCTTGCTAAAGAACCCTTATATCTCTCAGCTGTGGGGGAGCCCTTACTAGCCCTCTGGTCATTGGCCTCCACCAAGCTTTGTAATTCTAATTCTATTTGTGGGATTTAGGGATTGGCATGCGACCTGATTCTGGCCAATAAGATTGAAGANTTAGTGTCTTCTCTGAGGATGGTAAGACTCAACTGGGCACCTGCCCACCCCACAGCCTTTCGCTGTTGCTCCTTGCTTAAGAACCCTTATATCTCTCAGCTGTGGGGGAGCCCTTACCAGCCCTCTGGTCATTGGCCTCCACCAAGCTTTGTAATTCTAATTCTATTTGTGGGATTTAGGGATTGGCATGCGACCTGATTCTGGCCAATGAGATTGAAGAGTCTTGCTGAGGGTTCCTGGAAAAGGTTTTCTTCTCTGATTAAAGAAAAAAAAAAAAGAAAAGGGAGAGCGGTGTGATGAGGGGCTTCTTTCTTCCTGCTTTTGAAAGCGGTTGACTGAGGATGTAATGGCCAGCACCGTAGCAGCCATTTTGCAAGGATGAGGTCATGAGCATCATGGAAAACATCGACATGGTTGAGCTGCTAAATAAACCATTTCTGGAATCATCTATGGCCACTCTTCTTAAGTGAAATAACAAATGTCCTTATGGGTTAAGCTCTGTTAGTTTGGTATCTGTTCCTTACATTCCGAAATATCCTCACTGCGACAGAGCTGTTGTGAGGATTGAATGAGATAATGTGTAAATAAACCAGCTCTGATTTTTACAAGGATGGAGAAGAGGAGGTGGCTTTTCTGGTGCATGGTAGGGGCACCCGTGGGTCTTAAGGACCAGCCAGAATGTGGGTCTTTGGGGAAGAAATTCGCCATCAGGGCTCGGGATGTGGGAGCATTTTCTCAAATCTGCACAAACCTAGTAACGCCAGAACCTGCCCTGGAGGCCCACGGGGGAGGAGGGAGGTTTGGAGAGTGAATGAATTGAGCACCTTCTATGTGCCAGGCGCCAAATACCTTACACATGTATCTCATCTCATATGCACAGTAACAATAGTCCCTTAAGGAGCAAGGGCCCTTATTCCCGCTTTGCTGCTGAAGAAACAGACCCCGAGAGGTGAAGCAGTGATATCGCTGGGAGTGTGGACACAGACTGACCCCAAAGCCCACGGTGTTGTCCACTGCCCCCCCCGATGTGCACACACCAGACCCCTGTTTCTGGGTGACTTGGAGCCCCAGCCTCCCAGGGGGCTTGGGGGTACCAAACAAGACCAGGCACAAGGCTTCCCAGCCTCCTCCAAGTCAAGGGGTCCCAGCCCATCATGGGGAAACAGTCTCGAAGGATGGTAGGACTGCTTCTTCTGTGCACCCCACCAAGCCCCCTCATGCTCACCTGTCTCCAAAGCAGATGCCGCCAGGGCAGCCGCCCCCAGCAGAAGCAGCATTTGGGGCAGCCGCGCAAGACGGGCCTCCATCCAGGCCCTGCTGGGCCCAGCAGTGGGGCAGATGTGCAGAATCCTGTTTGGGGTCCTTGGGGAGACTAGGGTGTGGGGGCTGGCAGACAGGCTGGCAGGACACAAAGAGCAAGCCCACCAGCCCTCTGGTTTCTTTCTAGTGATCTTTGTGCTCCAGATCCTTCTTCAGATCAGGATTGTGTCTAGGGTTGCCATGGAGATTTGGGGCTGAGGCTGGAGCCTGGGGAAAGAAGGCGGGGAAGATGTCTGCTCAGCCCCTGCCAGACAGGAACCGGGAAACTCAGATCCGGTTCACCTCCAGCTCAGCTTTAAGGTGTCAGCTTATCCAGAGAGCAGCAGCTCTCGGAGGCCCAGGACATCAAAGGGCAACTCTGAGGGCCCTACAGAGGCAGCAAGTGGCAAAGGAGCACCGGACCAGGAGTTCCTACCCCAGGGCCTTTGCACTCACAGTTCCCTCCACTTAGAATGCTCTTCTCCCATATCGTTCCGTGTCTGGCTTTTTCAGGTCACTCAGGTTTTGGCTCACATGTAACCTCCTCAGACCACACTTCCCAGACCACCTCTCAGTCTGAAATCGCGCTGTCCCTCCTTGTCACTCAGTCACATCTCCCTGAATTTATTATCTCAGCACTCACTCAAATTACTTGGCTAACTGATGTCTTGTGTGTATGATCTATTGGCCCCACTAAATGGCACAGGGCAGGCATCCAGAAAATAAGAATAAATGTGTAGTATTGAGCACATGACCTCTCTTTTGCTGGGTTCAACTTCCCCATGTATAAAAGAAAGGGCTTGGACCGTTTTAGGCTTTTCCAAACCTTGTTATTAGACCGATGTTTTTCATGGGGCACAGGGCTGGCTCAGTCAGTGGAGCATGTGACTCTTGATCTCGGGTTTGTGGGTTTGAACCCCACATTGGGTATAGGGATTACTTAAAAATAAAATATTTTTTTAAAAAAGGAAATTTTTTTCTAAAGTTTTCTTACATGGAAACTTTTAAAAAAGATTTTATTTATTTATTTGAGAGAGAGCACGTGCATGAGCAGGGGAGAGGGGCAGAGGAAGAGCCCTGTTGAGCAGGGAGCCCAAAGTGGGGCTCCATCTCAGGACCCCGAGATCATGACTGAGCCTGACATGGGGTTTGATCCCAGGACCCTGAGATCATGGCCTGAGCCGAAGGCAGACCCTTAATCGACTGAGTCACCCAGGTGCCCCTACATGGAACCTTTAATATGTAAATGATAGTTCCAACTTCATAGGTTCGTTGTAAGGATTGAGTCACTTGATACGAGTGGGATACTTAGAATAGCGTCTGTCACATAGTAAAGTGCCAAGTGCGTGCTAGGCTGGATGATGGCACCTAACGTCATTATTATTTAAACAGAAGTGCACCACGTTTCAAGAAGTCCCCACTTGTAGCCTTTGAGACATCACCTCAGAGTCCCAAGACTCCATGGGAAGGTTGAAACCAGTGGCCCTGGAGCACCTGGGTGACTCATTTGGTTAAGCATCTCACTCTTGGTTTTGGCTCAGGTCATGATCTCAGGGTCATGAGATCGAGTCCCGTGTCGGGCTCCACTCTCAGCACGGGGTCTGCTTGACTTTCTCTCTCTCCCTCTCCCTCTGCCCCTCCCCCCACTTGTGGGCTCATGCTCTCTCTCTCTCTCTTCCTCTCTATAAAACAAAAACAAAGAAACAGCCACCAGGCCCAAAGCTCNNNGGGGCACCTGGGTGGCTCAATCGGTTAAGCATCGAACTCTCAATTTTGGCTCAGGTCATGATCTCAGGGTCGTGAGATCGAGCCCCACAACGGGCTCTGAGCTGGTCCTGGAGCCTGCTTAAGATTCTCTCCCTGCTCCTCCCTTCCACCCCTGCTGTTGCTCATGCACACATGGTCTCCCTCTCTCCCCCAAAAATAAGTAAAAATAAATTCTTTTAATTAAAAAAATAAAATCCAAAATTCAGACGAGGCACCAGGCCAGGGGAGAAGAAGGTGGGCCTCGTCTAAAGAGACCATGAAGCGACCCAGGGGCTCTGCCAACCCAGCTCAGTGTTCAAGGGCTGTCCAGGGCCTGGCACGTTGAAGTCTAGCTCCTGGTGAGCCTGCGCGGGCCCACAGACAGCCCCGCGCTCTAGTCTCGAAGTGCTCACAATCCCACGTTTAAGTCCCCAGCCTGGATAGCTTGCCAGCATTGGCAATAAAGCTTCTCTGTGGTTCTGGAGTCTTCTGGGTTTTGGCAGCTCGCCTGCTCTCCATCACCAGACACAGCCTCCACTGCCACACAGGGGAGTGTCTCCAAGCCTGGGGGCGCCTGCGGGGGCTAAAGCCTTGAACTCAATTGGAACGAGAGGACGTTCGCCAGCCGCTAAAATCCCACTGATCCACTTGTAAGCAGGGAGGCCTGGGCGCCTTACCTACCCTCCCCGAGCCGTTTCCCATCCAGAAATCCGAGGGCGAGAAGACCCGCACGGTGCGGCTGCGAGGAGCAGACAGAGCTGGCATGCTGAGCGCGAAGGCCATGCTTAAGAAACGCTCACGAATTACGATCAGTTCCCTTCCCTGGCTGGCCCTTACCCGAGAGTCCTCCCTCGGCCCGTCTGCGATCAGAGGGCTGGGCTGCGACGGAAGAGCCGCGTGTGAACCTGAGAGTCTGTACGTTGTATCTCAGTGTGCAAAGTGGTACTGCCTGTGGATGAGGCGTGCGATGTGGACCGTGCGTGCGTGTGCAGTATGTGAGGGGCGCGGGTGTGTGCTGCGGTGTGTGAGGCACATGGGTGTGTGAGTTGTGTAAGTGAACACGAAGTTGTGAGTTGTAGGCACATACGCAGTGTGTGTGAGTGTGGGTGTTGGGGTACGAGGTGTGTGAGTGTGGGGTCATGTGAGTGAGTGTGCACGGTGTGTGAGGGTTGGGGTGTGAGGTGTGTGGGTGTGGGGTTGTGTGAACGTGTGCAGTGTGTGAATGTGAGTGTTGGGGTACGACGTGTGTGAGTATAGGGTCACATGAATGAGTGTGCACGGTGTGTGGGGTGTGTCCAGTGTGTGTGGGTGTTGAGGCATGAGATGTGCGAGCATGGGGTCAGTCATGTGAGTGTGGGGTCGTATGAAAGAGTGTGCACAGTGTGTGAGTGTGGGTGTTGGGTGTGAGGTGTGTGAGTGGGGGGGGTCGCATGAGTGAATGTGCAGGGTGTGTGATGGGACCACTGGGTGTGAGTGTGGGAGTGTGGGGTGGTGTGAATGAGTATGCAGGGTGTGTGCGGTATGCGTAGTGGGTGTTGAGACGTGAGGTGTGGGAGTGTTGGGGTCCTGAGAATGAGTGTGCAGGGTGAGTGTGCTGTCGGGTGTCCGGTGTGGCAGTGTGTGGGAGTTGGGAACGGGTGAGTGTGTGCGGGCGTGCATCAGGCACCGGTAGGGGGGGCTGCCACACGCGGCCCTGGGAGTCAGATTTATGGGGTTGGCTCTGGGGTCCTGAATGGCCCCCCTGGGACCGAGCTCAGCCCGGAGCCAGTCCCCTCCCCCGCCCCCCGCGCCCAGGCCCCAGTCCCCCATCCTCTCGCGCTGCAGGTGCCACACCAGTGACCCCAGGCCCGCAGCTGCCCCCGGCTTGGGAGACCCCGGTCCCGGCCAACAGCCTCCACCCACCCAGCCGGAAAGAGGTGGCCTCGCCCACGAAGTCCACGCGGGGCTGGCGGCCTCTCGTGAGAAGGCGGAGGCCCAGGAAAGGCCCGGAGGACGCCACCGGGGCGGGGATGGTGAGGCCGCAGAGAGGGGCCCCCAGGGGCCGCGGCGCCCCCGGCGGGCCCTCGTAGAACTGCAGGTAGGACCCGGGGGCGCACGGGTCGGCGGGCTCCGGGGAGGAGGCGTTGGGCGCCGGGGACCCTGAGGGCGTCCGGGCCGCCGCGGCCAGACTGTAGACCAGGAAGAAGCGGAACTGGAAGCGGATCCTGTCGCCGGCGGCCGCCGCCCGCATCCAGAGCCCGCAGTCGGTGTCCGGGGTCGCGAAATAGAACCTGCGCGAGGCGGCGTGCGAGCGCAGCAGCAGCCCGGCCCCCTGCCACGTCTGCCCGCAGAGGTCCACCAGGTCGGCTGCAGGGAAAAGCACGGACCCTGGAACCGCGCGGCCCGGTTCCGAGCCCTGCCCGCTGTGTGACCCCAGGTAAGTCGCTCACCCTCTCTGAGCCTCGGGTGCCTCCTGGGTAAAATGGAAGGATCGCCCAATCTCAGAATTTTTGTGAGGGTTGAATAATTTAATTCAGGGCCTCAATCTCTTCGTCAAAAACTCTAGGATGTATTTCAGAATTTTCCAGATTTTAGAAAATAACGTGGATAATATAGGAGATTATGTTGCAGTCCTCCGTGATCAAGCACATTTTCTAGAGCAAGTCTACAGACATAACCCTAAGCAGGACAAATAAAGACAAGAAACGGCCTCCTTTCAGTTCAAGTCAGGTGCTGCTAGTAAATTAGTTAAGAAGGAATTTTGGTTTTCGGAGCTTTTCACATTTTGGAATTGACACTCGAGGATTGTGTGCTTAGGACATCGCTGTGCATTTAATGACTGTCACGGAAGCGTTAGCTATTATTAGTGTCTTCTCTGAGGATGGTAAGACTCAACTGGGCACCTGCCCACCCCACAGCCTTTCGCTGTTGCTCCTTGCTTAAGAACCCTTATATCTCTCAGCTGTGGGGGAGCCCTTACTAGCCCTCTGGTCATTGGCCTCCACCAAGCTTTGTAATTCTAATTCTATTTGTGGGATTTAGGGATTGGCATGCGACCTGATTCTGGCCAATGAGATTGAAGAGTCTTGCTGAGGGTTCCTGGAAAAGGTTTTCTTCTCTGATTAAAGAAAAAAAAAAAAGAAAAGGGAGAGCGGTGTGATGAGGGGCTTTCTTTCTTCCTGCTTTTGAAAGCGGTTGACTGAGGATGTAATGGCCAGCACCGTAGCAGCCATTTTGCAAGGATGAGGTCATGAGCATCATGGAAAACATCGACATGGTTGAGCTGCTAAATAAACCATTTCTGGAATCATCTATGGCCACTCTTCTTAAGTGAAATAACAAATGTCCTTATGGGTTAAGCTCTGTTAGTTTGGTATCTGTTCCTTACATTCCGAAATATCCTCACTGCGACAGAGCTGTTGTGAGGATTGAATGAGATAATATGTAAATAAACCAGCTCTGATTTTTGCAAGGATGGAGAAGAGGAGGTGGCTTTTCTGGTGCATGGTAGGGGCACCCGTGGGTCTTAAGGACCAGCCAGAATGTGGGTCTTTGGGGAAGAAATTCGCCATCAGGGCTCGGGATGTGGGAGCATTTTCTCAAATCTGCACAAACCTAGTAACGCCAGAACCTGCCCTGGAGGCCCACGGGGGAGGAGGGAGGTTTGGAGAGTGAATGAATTGAGCACCTTCTATGTGCCAGGCGCCAAATACCTTACACATGTATCTCATCTCATATGCACAGTAACAATAGTCCCTTAAGGAGCAAGGGCCCTTATTCCCGCTTTGCTGCTGAAGAAACAGACCCCGAGAGGTGAAGCAGTGATATCGCTGGGAGTGTGGACACAGACTGACCCCAAAGCCCACGGTGTTGTCCACTGCCCCCCCCGATGTGCACACACCAGACCCCTGTTTCTGGGTGACTTGGAGCCCCAGCCTCCCAGGGGGCTTGGGGGTACCAAACAAGACCAGGCACAAGGCTTCCCAGCCTCCTCCAAGTCAAGGGGTCCCAGCCCATCATGGGGAAACAGTCTCGAAGGATGGTAGGACTGCTTCTTCTGTGCACCCCACCAAGCCCCCTCATGCTCACCTGTCTCCAAAGCAGATGCCGCCAGGGCAGCTGCCCCCAGCAGAAGCAGCATTTGGGGCAGCCGCGCAAGACGGGCCTCCATCCAGGCCCTGCTGGGCCCAGCAGTGGGGCAGATGTGCAGAATCCTGTTTGGGGTCCTTGGGGAGACTAGGGTGTGGGGGCTGGCAGACAGGCTGGCAGGACACAAAGAGCAAGCCCACCAGCCCTCTGGTTTCTTTCTAGTGATCTTTGTGCTCCAGATCCTTCTTCAGATCAGGATTGTGTCTAGGGTTGCCATGGAGATTTGGGGCTGAGGCTGGAGCCTGGGGAAAGAAGGCGGGGAAGATGTCTGCTCAGCCCCTGCCAGACAGGAACCGGGAAACTCAGATCCGGTTCACCTCCAGCTCAGCTTTAAGGTGTCAGCTTATCCAGAGAGCAGCAGCTCTCGGAGGCCCAGGACATCAAAGGGCAACTCTGAGGGCCCTACAGAGGCAGCAAGTGGCAAAGGAGCACCGGACCAGGAGTTCCTACCCCAGGGCCTTTGCACTCACAGTTCCCTCCACTTAGAATGCTCTTCTCCCATATCGTTCCGTGTCTGGCTTTTTCAGGTCACTCAGGTTTTGGCTCACATGTAACCTCCTCAGACCACACTTCCCAGACCACCTCTCAGTCTGAAATCGCGCTGTCCCTCCTTGTCACTCAGTCACATCTCCCTGAATTTATTATCTCAGCACTCACTCAAATTACTTGGCTAACTGATGTCTTGTGTGTATGATCTATTGGCCCCACTAAATGGCACAGGGCAGGCATCCAGAAAATAAGAATAAATGTGTAGTATTGAGCACATGACCTCTCTTTTGCTGGGTTCAACTTCCCCATGTATAAAAGAAAGGGCTTGGACCGTTTTAGGCTTTTCCAAACCTTGTTATTAGACCGATGTTTTTCATGGGGCACAGGGCTGGCTCAGTCAGTGGAGCATGTGACTCTTGATCTCGGGTTTGTGGGTTTGAACCCCACATTGGGTATAGGGATTACTTAAAAATAAAATATTTTTTTAAAAAAGGAAATTTTTTTCTAAAGTTTTCTTACATGGAAACTTTTAAAAAAGATTTTATTTATTTATTTGAGAGAGAGCACGTGCATGAGCAGGGGAGAGGGGCAGAGGAAGAGCCCTGTTGAGCAGGGAGCCCAAAGTGGGGCTCCATCTCAGGACCCCGAGATCATGACTGAGCCTGACATGGGGTTTGATCCCAGGACCCTGAGATCATGGCCTGAGCCGAAGGCAGACCCTTAATCGACTGAGTCACCCAGGTGCCCCTACATGGAACCTTTAATATGTAAATGATAGTTCCAACTTCATAGGTTCGTTGTAAGGATTGAGTCACTTGATACGAGTGGGATACTTAGAATAGCGTCTGTCACATAGTAAAGTGCCAAGTGCGTGCTAGGCTGGATGATGGCACCTAACGTCATTATTATTTAAACAGAAGTGCACCACGTTTCAAGAAGTCCCCACTTGTAGCCTTTGAGACATCACCTCAGAGTCCCAAGACTCCATGGGAAGGTTGAAACCAGTGGCCCTGGAGCACCTGGGTGACTCATTTGGTTAAGCATCTCACTCTTGGTTTTGGCTCAGGTCATGATCTCAGGGTCATGAGATCGAGTCCCGTGTCGGGCTCCACTCTCAGCACGGGGTCTGCTTGACTTTCTCTCTCTCCCTCTCCCTCTGCCCCTCCCCCCACTTGTGGGCTCATGCTCTCTCTCTCTCTCTTCCTCTCTATAAAACAAAAACAAAGAAACAGCCACCAGGCCCAAAGCTCTCTAATGGCTGTCCCTGCCAGAGCCGACATTCGACATTCGATGCTACTCTGTATGCCACCCGAGGCTAGGCCTGGGGGCTCAAGAGGACCCGAGGGGGCTTCAGCGGGAGCAGATTTACCATGAAGCCTGTGAAGATTAAGCTTTAGGACACATTACTTGCATGGGGTTATATGTCTTTATAAAATTTGCAAAAGTGAGACTTTCTAACCACGATCAGACCACTGTCTCTTTCCACCCCGTCTGCTCCGTCACACCTCACTTCAGTGCCACGGGCGTGTTTGGAATCTTGCTCCCTAAAGGAGGGTTGGTTTGGGTTCGGGTTTGGGAGGATATGTGAATGGGGTTCTGGCTATTTCCGGGTCTGGTTTTACTATTTCTGGATGCTCCAAAAAGGCTTCCGGGAAAATTCCTCCAGCCCGTTGTGCTGTCCTCCCTGCTGTTGTGATATGAAGGTGCAGAAGCAGAGACCCTTGTCACCCCTGGCCCGCCTGCTGGGAGCATGTTGGAGGAGAAATAAGGTTTGCAATGTAGGAAGCCAGAAGCTACTCTGTGGGAAATCCTTCCGAACCTTATAGCTCACCCACGTAAGATGCTTGATAGAGGTTATCCCAAGTTTGACAACAATCCTTTTTTTTTTTTTTTAAGATTTTATTTTTAGGGGCACCTGGGTGGCTCAGTCAGTTAAGCATCAGCCTTCGGCTCAGGTCATGATCTCAGGGTCCTGGGCTCGAGTCCCACATCAGGCTCTCTGCTCAGTGAGGAGCCTGCTTCTCCCTTCCCCTCTGCACACTCTCTCTCTCAAATATTTTTTTTTTAATTTTAAATAAATAAGTAATTATTTTATAAGAAAGCATTTAAAAAATTTTTAAAATAAAAGAAGGATATCATTTCCTTTTTCAAATATCACTAACCTCTGTTATAGGCATTGGAGATATTTCAGGGAACAAAATAAACAGCACTACTCTTATGGAACTTACATTCCAACAGAGAATAAATGAGTAAAATGTGTAGTGTATTGAATAGCGATAAATATTTTTTAGCCTGTCTTGTTCCCGATTTTATTAATTTTTAAAATTTATTCAATTAACGTATAATGTATTATTGTTTTCCGAGGTAGAGGTCAGTGATTCATCAGTCTTATATAACAGCCAGTGCTCATTACATCACGTGCCCTCCTTAATGTCTATCATGCAGTTCCCCATCCCTGAATAGTGATAAATATTAAGAAAAAAAAGCATAAAGCAAGGTGGGGAGATGTGAAATGTCAGAGAGCTGCTGAAATTTTGATAAGATATCCTGGGAAAGTCTCATGGAGAAGCGTCTTTTGAGTGAAGATCTGAAGGAAATGAGGGAGCCAGCCATGTAGTTATTTGAAAGAAGGGGGAAGAGCAAGTGCAAAGGCCCTGAGGCAGGAGCATGCCTGACACTAGCGACAAGAGCAGGGAGGGAACGCAGTGACAGGGAGAATGATAGGAGATGAGTTAGATAGGAGATGAGTTAGATCAGTAACTCGTAACTCGTAACTCGTAAGGACTTTGGCTTTTTCTCCAGCTGAGACAAGAGCCGCTGGGCAGGGCCAAATGAACCAGAGAGGAAACTATTTTAATTAGTCTAGAAATGATGGTAACCTGGACTAGGATGGCAAGAGGTGGTCAGATTCTGGACATATTTTGAAGGTTCAGCCAATAGGATTTGCTGACAGGTTGGACTTGGTGTGAAGGAAAGATGAGTCAAGGATGGCACCCTGGGTTTCAGCCTGGCATCTGGAAGGATGGCGTTGCCATAACTGGGATGGGGGTGGGTGAGGATCTCAGCTTTGGACACATTCTGATGGAGATGACCGTTAGACTTCCCAGTGGAGATGACAAGTGGCAGTTGGATCTCCAAGTCTGGAGTTCGGGGGAGAAGTGTGGGCTGGGGATATAATTTGGGGAGCAGTTGGCATGCGGATGATATGTAAAGCCACATGGTGGCCCCAATCCTTTTCCTGGAGGAATGCAGCTGGCAGCATGGGTCTGGAGAAAATGGCCCCTAGGGGGCAGTCAAAGCCAATACGAGGATGAGGAACGGCGCTGTGCATGGTAGAAACAGCCGCTGGGTGGCAGTGGGATGCCCCTCAGCTTAGAGGCCAGTGATGGTGGCAGCTCCACCCGAAGCCAAGGGCTGGGCGTTTCAGGTCTGAGTCCTAGATGTCTTCCCTACACGTCCAGGGAACTATAGAAAAGGACAGTTGTCCTGCCCAATTGCTGTGTCCTACTTTTTCTGTCCAGTGGGTCAGCAAGCCTGGATCATCTCTTAGGGCTCTTTCCCTCCAGCTCTGAGTCTGGAATATGGGCTGATTGCTTCTGCACAGAGGATGTCACATCTCCTCTGTCATTCTTTCCTGCAACTTACAGTCTGATAAGCTACTAGTAAATAACTTCATTGATGCCAATTCCAAGCCAGGGGCTTGAACACCTTCACTCCAGAAAAGCCCGGAGGCATTTATAACCATCTCCTTTATAGACAAGAAGCCCAAATCCAGAGAGATGAAGGGACTTGTTCAGAGCAGCCCAGGAAGCAGGAGGCAGATCTCGGACTGCCCATTCCCTTGGCGCTCCAGACCCCAATTCTCTTCTTATTACATCATCCCTTGAGTCATAATTTGATTCCTAGCAAGGATCTTGAGTCCTACTAGATGCTGGTGTAGAGTGGTAAAGGACACACTTCTGCCCCTAGGCAGCTCAGAGCGCGGCAGACAAGCGAAGTGAAGTACAATTCAGCATCATGAGAGCCAGGGCTATGGGAACAGAGAGGGCGAAGCCAGCCTCAGCCAGAGCAGAGAAGCCAGAGAACAATAAAATTAGCAAGGATTAATAAAATGAATAAATGATCGTTATTAATAACCAAAATTATTATTAATAATAATTTATCAAATGCTTTCTATTTGCCAGGGATTGTTTTCATGTATCCATTTATTCATTCTTCACAGTAGTGCCATGAAGTGGGTATTAGGGTCATCCTCATTTTACGGACGCCTGGGTGGCTCTGTTGGTCAAGCGTCTGCCTTGGGCTTAGGTCATGATCCTGGGGTCCTGGGATTGAATCCCGCATCAGGCTCCCTGCTCAGTGGGGAGCCTGCTTCTCTCTCCGCCTGCCGCTCCCCCTGCTTGTGCTCTCTCTCTCTGACAAATAAATACATAAAATCTTTTAAAAAAAGAAGGAAGAAGAAGAAAGAAAGAAAGAAAGAAAGAAAGAAAGAAAGAAAGAAAGAAAGAAAGAAGCAGCCTGGCTTCCCAGAGGAGGAATTGTCTGAGCTGAAATCTGAACCCTGAATGGGACCTAAGCAGGTGGAGAGAGGGTCAACAGTGTTCTCGGCGGAAGAGTCAAGAAGGCTTGGGAGAGCCCACCCTTGTACCTTTTACCAGGCAACCTGGGACAGTGCCCCCTTCTGGTCACAGCAGGTGAAAGTCTCCCCAAGCCAACCTGGTGTTCAGGCTCGAAACCCAGCCAAGAGACAGAACTCAGGATCTTTCTCACGACCAAATCCCCGTTTATTCCATGACAACAATGTCAAGCAACCTTTCTCAATATCGAGTCATGTGAAGAGGTAGCTCTTCTCTTTTGGTTACCCGTTTTATACCCCCATATATTATTCATACTCTGCAATACAGAACTCAAGGATGAAGCAATGAGGTCATAATCATTTTTACAGGATTCGAAAAGAAGGCATAAACAGGCAGACTTGAACCCCTGTAAATCATCAGTGCGGCCAGAGGGAAGATGCATACTGACAGCTGAAACAGAAATAAAAATGAAATATAATGTGCAAAATTAAACAAAATGTACAAGATTACAAAATAAAATGTATGGCAAGCCCTCATCTGACACATTAGAAGTCCTAGGAAAGAGCTCTGCATAGCCAAGAAAACACATGTCTTCCACAGATTCTAGTAACATGTTTTTTTGTAATACCACTACTTCCGGATCACCAGATCACTTGGCAAAGAAAATGATAGACATTTCAGAAACGAGTCCAGAGACATATAAATAGCCTTGTACTTGCAGGGATTTGAGTGTTTAACTCCCTTATACATTACTACGGACATGATATCATAATTAGAGGGACAGACAGAAAACATACAATAAGTTGAACAGATAAAATCATAAGATACTTAGAAATAAAAGAATGGACAGGTGCCCACCATAAAATTGTAAAAAAGAGTATCTTACGGGCGCCTGGGTGGTCAGTCGGTTAAGCGTCTGCCTTCGGCTCAGGGCATGATCCCCGGGTCCTGGGATGGAGCCCCTCCTGTTAGTCACCCTGCTCGGCAGGGAGTCTGCGTCTCCCTCTCCTTCTGCCCCTCCCCCTACTCTTGCTCTTGCGCGCTCTCTCTCTCTCCCAAATGAATTAAAAAAAAAAAAAGAGTATCTTAGTTCACATTGTAGGTAAACTCTAGTCATTAGAGGGAGCACCGCACCAGAATCTATTAATGAATACGTAAAGGACATAGCCTAGGATTAAAAAAAAAAAAGAGACCCTAAAATCGATAGGATCATTTGGCTACTGGGGAAAACAGACTCCATGTTAAATATTCTTTTACAATATATCAGATCACTAGGGGGAAAAGCCTAAGACTTTCCACAAGGCTCAAACAACACACGTCCTTAGATGAACTAGAGAGGGCCACATGGCATTATTATCCTGAGCACCTGTACCACCAAAGAAAACAAGAGATTTCCATGACTCATGGTCTTGCTGACGGGTCACTCTGGGTTAGATTCTGAAAATCAGGCATAGCATTCTTTCTGCTGACTGGGCAAAGACATTTTCTGATATAGAAAACTAGCCCAATAGAGAAAAAGGGATGCGGCGCCTGGCATGTTCCATTAGGGAACATGCGACTCTTGGTCTCAGGGTTGTGAGTTCAAGCCCCACATTGGGGGTAGAGTTTACTTAAAAATAAAATATTAAAAAAAAGAAGAAAGGGGCAGCAGTCCACCCTTGCATTACAGGATACAGTGGGACCAATGGTAGCCCCAAAATAAGAACCAAGTAACTCATCTTGGTATGAGCTCGATTCAGTGCTGACCAAACAAAGTGGGTCACACGAGGTCCTATTCATCTCAATGGAAATGATACCTAAGGGAAAGGGCAAAGCAGGGTCCTCCATGGAGAAGGCAGTGTCTCAGCCTTTAATAGACTTGCCCCATGAGCAGAGGGGGTGGGGAAGACCTGGACCGCCACTCTTCTGGTCTGACCTGACACCAGGGCATGGGCGATGTGATGGCCCAAGAATGGGAGTGCCCCACTCATATCACAAGATATCCCGTGGAAAGCAGCAGCCCTAAATGCAACCACAGGCAGAACTCTGGCAGGTAGAGGGACGGACAAGGCAGCTCAATATGATGAATTAAAGTCAGTACAGCGGCCAATAAGTCAGAACTTATGCAAAGGACTTCCTAAAGTTATCTTGAAATATGATCCATGGGCAGTAGCCAATGGCCTAATAATTCGGTGCCCCAAATGGAAAAATAGATAAATGTCTAATAAACAGACAATCAGTGTGGAGAAAACCAATATACACCAGGTCTGAGAGTCATAAGTAACAGGGGATCATGTCTTAGCACCTAGAAATGTAAAACTCAAGAAGCAACATACAATGAGAAAGTAGAGAAATTAACTGGGAAAATAACATCAAAAATGGTTAATTGACAGAATTCTAGCTAGATGGGGTCCCCAAACAAATGGACAGTTGGGCACAAACCCATCAATGAAATGATGAAGGGAGAAAGGTGGTCCTGAAACAGCACATACTAAAACATTGTCAAATCTGCCAGCCTTTTCTAGGTCGGTTGACAACAGAAAAAAAGGGCACACAATTTGAAGAGTTAGCAGAAGAAAAATCTGGCGGACAGAGTATGCTGAAGCCCTGACTGGGTCACCAGGAGACCAGAAATGGCTGTGGCGGATACTTCTCAGGACTGGGGTTTACATAGATGCTAATGGCACAATGCCAGACATACAGACACTTACTAGTATCGATGGAATCCCCCCACCGCGCCCCGGGCCACAGAATCAAACCAGGAAACTAACTTTACAGTAAGGCCACAGGTCTAGGCCGGGAAGAAGAAAATCCGATGCTCATAATCCTACAGCAGCAGGAATGGTAGAAAGTTTAACGGGGTTACTAAGGAAACACCTAAATCCAGCCTAGGGTGAAATAAATAGAAAACAGAACAGTGTTCTGGCAGAATAAATTGTCTAAATTACATAACAACCAGCTATCCTGACACCCTAGAGCTATGCAAATAGCCAAAATACAGGCCTCCAGGGGACCTGGCTGGTTCAGTCAGTAGAGCATGTGGCTCTGGGATCTCAGGGTTGTGAGTCTGAGGCCCACGCTGGGTGTAGAGATCACTTAAAAAGAAAAAAAAAAAAAAAAGGAGGTGCCTGTCTGGCTCAGTTGGTTAAGTATCTGACCCTTGATCTAAGCTCAGGTCTTGATCTCAGGGTTGTGAGTTCAAGTCCTGTGTTGGGCTCTGCACTAGGCATAGAGCCTACTTACCAAAAAAAAAATTTTTTTTAAGATTTTATTTATTTATTTGAGAGAGAGAGAGACTACCCAAGGTGGGGGGCAGAGGGAGAGGGAGAAGCAGGCTCCCCGTTGAGCAAGGAGCCGGATGTGCGGCTTGATCCCAGGATCCCGAGATCATGACCCGAGCTGAAATCACTTAACTGAGCCACTCAGGTACACCCCTACCCCCCCAAAATTTTTTTAATCTTAAAAAAAAAATAAAGAGGCAACGAATGGAGCTATGCCTCTGTCTTCCTGCTTGGCAAAACTCTGTGCCATGGACACTTTATGGGACTCTTTTTTTTTTTTAATATTTTATTTATTTATTTGACACAGAGAGAGACAGCCAGTGAGAGAGGGAACACAAGCAGGGGGAGCAGGAGAGGAAGAAGCAGGCTCCCAGCAAAGGAACCTGATGCGGGGCTCGATCCCAGAATGCTGGGATCATGCCCTGAGCTGAAGGCAGATGCTTAATTACTGCGCCACCCAGGCGCCCCACTTTATGGGACTCTTGATATAACCACGGGGATTGGATACATTGCAATGCTATCAAATACTTAAAGAATATGCTTGTTTGCTATGATTCTGATACTGATGCAGGTCTGCTGTAAAGCATAAGTGTAACAGTCAGGGTGTGAACTCTAGAGCAGATGTGTTTGTAAATTATGTCTCAGTCCTGGACACAGCTTCTTATCTTTTTGAGTAAAGTCTACCCTCAACGTGGGGCTTGAACTCAGCACCTCAAGACCAGGAGTCACGTGCTCCAGCAGCCGAGCCGGGCAGGCACCCGTGCCACAGCTTCCAATGCATTCCAGCTGTTAAAGGCTGCCTGCATCCCACTGAGGGCCAGCTCACACCTCTAACAGTGTCAAAATATTCATGTAGTTCCATAAAACCTACAGTCCAGTGGCGAGGTGACAAGAGCCAGCATGTAAGGTAATCGTAGTCAGGATCAACATATCAGGGCTTGCTAAGTTGCCCATAACCAATCAGAGCAAGAGTGTGAACAGCACAGAGAGCACGATTATAAAAAGTCTAATGGGGTTGGATGGTGTCCACGCAAACTCCATGCCCCTCCCACCCCGAATCTCAGAATGTGACTTTATTTAGATAAAAGATATTTTCCAGATGTCAGGAGTTTAGATGAGATACTGGATTAGGGTGAGCCCTAACCTCAGTGACCAGTGTCCCTGTAAGAGGAGAAGCCACACGGCGACATACACAGAGGAAAGATGGAGGCAGAGCCAAGGAATGTCAGGAGCCGCCAGAAGATGGAAAAGGCCAGGTGGAAGCCTTCCTCAGAGCCTGCAGGGGGTGCGTGGCTGTGCAGGTAGCTTGATTTTGGACTTTCAGACTCCAGAACAGGGCGTGAGTAAGTTTATCATTTGAAGACACCCAGCTTTAGTCATTTCTTATAGTACCCCTCGGGGAAGAGTCTGCACAGAAAGGGAGGTCTCCCTTATAAGATTCCTGACCCTGATGCCCCTTGCTCCCATCCACAGCAGAGGGCACACTGGGGGCACCTGGGCTAAGCATCCAACTCTTGGTTTGGGCTCAGGTCATGTTCTCAGGGTCATGGGATCGAGCCCCACGTTGGGCTCTATGCTCAGCGCAGAGTCTGCTTGCGATTCTCTCTCTCTCTCTCTCTCTCTGCCCCCACCCCACTCTTGTGCTTGCCCTCAAATAAATAAATCTTTAAAAAAAAAAAAAAAGAGCCCACACTATCCTTCACTCTCCAGATACTTGAGGGTCCGACTCTAGTCAATGGATCATGCCAGATCCAATCCACAGCAGTAGTCTAGGTAGTGGCTGAGGAGGAAGAGAAGGAGCACGGAACAGTCATACTGAGAAGGCAACCGCCACACTCACCACCGAGGGGTTAAGACACTGTGGCCTTTTTCCCTACGCAGTGTGGTATCTCTCCCGATTGGATGGGGTACCCTGAATGTGTGGCGACTTGATCAGGTGGAAGCCAGTCGTGCTGGCGGCTGAAGAATTCGAGGGAGGTGAAAGAATTCGCTGGAGGCAGAACAGACGAGCCGGAAGTTTATTAAATGCACCACCAGGGAGCAAAGGAGAGACTGTGCAACTGAGGCAGCGGCTGAGGGCTGTTTTTAAAGAGGAAAAGTGAAGAGGTAAGGCCTTTTCCATTTTTGGGTGACTGCGCCTGGTTTAAGTAGCCCATTGGTCAGTTAGGGCCCATGGATGTTTTGAGGTGAGTCCTCTGGTGGGCCTTTCTGTATTCAGGCAGGGGGGTCACTGCGCCCCACCCCCCACATTCCATTGCTCAAGCCTGTTGACTCAAAGCAGCTTCTATACCCAGAAGAATATGTGTGGCTGGGGGCTGGTGTATTAACAGGGAGGTTTATTCTAAGTGGAGAAGATACTATTATATTAGGCAACCCTTTATTATATTGAATAATTCTATAGTAAATATACTTTTCAAAAGGCTGCCTCCAGAGGTGCCTGGAGGGCCCAGTCAGTGAAGTGACTGACTCTTGGTTTCAGCTCGGGTCATGATCTCAGTCTCGTGAGGAGTCCCGTGTGGGGCTCCACGCTCAGTGGGGAGTCTGCTTGAGATTCTCTGTCCCTCCCGCCTTGTGTACGTGCTCGTGCATACACATGTGCTCTCTCTCTGTCTCAAATATATCTTTTAAAAAAAAAAATTACATTCCTTTAAAAAAAAAAAAAGGCTGCCCCAAGTCAGCTCCCACATTACTACATTAAAGCCAGTGGAGTTCATAGAACATGGTTCATGGAAGGTCTTGGCTCCTCCCCCCGCTATAGTTGTCAGTGAATAACCTCTGGGTATACCAGTTCGCACTGCAGATGTCAAAGGGAGACCCAGCTCCAGGATGTGGTCATACCCATGCTGATCCACAGTGGTGACAAGGAAAAGTGTCAATATAGCGTCTTCAGGGCCCACAGGAATGGTACTTCATGGATGAGGCAGCCCTCACTCCACCCGTCCTCCTCTTCCTCCAGTGGTGAGACATTCCAACGCTTCACTTCCCTTTTTGGCTTGGTGTTTTCCCCTCTCTTCCCAGTATTGGAAAATGATGACATTAAACATCTGCTTGTGCTTTATACATGCGTTGTGAGTCTGCCTAGATCTCAAGCCTCTCTCATCTCGGAAAAAGAATTTACTTTTAACCACACCACTAGAACTGAAACAGTAATCCTTGGGGCACCCGGGTGGCTCAGTCAGTTGGGCATCTGCCTTTGGCTTGGGTTGTGATCCCAGAATCCTGGGATCCTCGGATTGAGCCCCACGTTGGGCTCCCTGCTCAGCGGGGAGTCTACTTCTCCCTTTCCCTCTGCCCTCCCCACCATCATGCTCTCTCTACCTCTCTCTCTCAAATAAATAAATTAAAAAAAAAACTAGTAATCCTTATTCAATCTGATACACATTCATTATTTAGCAAGTATTTCTTAAGCCTTGTCTACTATGTGCTAGGCACTGTTCTGGGTGCCGGGAATGTAGCAAAGAACAAGGCAATATGATTCCTACTCTTGAAGAGCTGACAATGAGGGAAGACCTCAATGAGCAAGTAAACAAGATCAAAATAAACACAATCACTTTTTTTTTTTTTGAGTAATCTCTATACCCAACGTGGGACTCCAGCTTATGACTCAAGAGATGTGCGCTCTTCTGACTGAGCCAGCCAGGTGCCTGAAACACAATCACTTTATTTATTTAGAGAGAGGAAGCACACAAGCTGAGTTGGGGAGGAGAGGGAGAGAATCCCAAGCAGACTCCCCGTAGAGCGCAAAGCCTGACATGGGGCTCGATCTCACGACCCTGAGATCGTGACCTGAGCCAAAACCAAGAGTCTGACATTTAACAGACTGAGCCATCCAGGAACCCCCCACCACCTTCTCGACACAATCACTTTAGATATTGTGGTAAGTATTAGGAGAGAAATAAACAAGGATGTGACAGTGAGGGTGCGAAAGGGAGGTCTACTCTTGACACGCTGGGCCGGGACGTCTTCTCTGTGAAGGTAACATTTGAAGGTAACAGTGCAAAGGCCCTGAGGCAGGAAAGTACTTGGATACTGGGCTAACTCACAGTGAATGAGGGAACAAACCATACTATAAGGCTGAAGTGATGAGTGGCCAGATCATGAAGTGCCCTTAGTTTTACTTTCCTTTTATTCTAACCAGGGCACAGGGGCGCAAGAGCATCTGGCTCCAGGGTCCCAGACAGATCAAGTTCAGCCACTAACCACTGACAAAATCTAAAGGCAGAGAGACACAAGTGGTGGTGAAACGAGGCCCACACTGGAAGACCGCAGACTGGTGTCTCAAAGACTGTCTCCAAGGTGCTGAAACTACTTCTAGGTTTATAGAAAGAAAATGTGGGACAAAGGTCAGGTGGGTACATGTGGGTGGGCAGTGAAGGTCAGATCAGTCGTAGTCTAGGGGTCAGTCACCCCGGTCTTGCTGGCTCGGGGCAGTCCTCGTTGCTTGAGGGGGTAATTGTGGCTCACATCTGGGGATGCTTTGCCTGCGTGGTCTTTTGCCTGAGTTAACAGATAAGCTGGAAAGAACTTAATCAATTAAAAAGTACAGACTGAGGTCAGAATGGAGGTAGTTCTCTTTCATTACTACTGTAATTACCACACTTAGCGACTTTGAACAGTTTATAATTCTGGAGGTCAGATGTCTGGAGGGGGTTTCTTTGAACTAAAAATCAAGGTGTTGGCAGGACTGCATTCCTTGTGGGCACTCCACGAGTGCCTTTCCCAGCTTCTAAAGGTGGCTGCATTCCTTGGCTTGTGACTCCTTCTTCCACCTTCAAATCAGCTGGGTAACATCTTCTCGGGCTTGGACCATTCTGCCTTCCTCTTACAAAGACCTTTGTGGTTACATCGGGCCTATTCAGGTAATCCAGGATAATTTCCCCATTTTAAGATGTTTAACTAAATCTCATCTGCAAAGTCCCTTTTGCCACATAAGGTAACATATTCACAAATTTGTGGAATAGGACATGGGCATTTGTCTTCCTCTGTTTGGGCTTCTATCACAAAAATACCATACCAAAATAGAAAAAAATAAAATCCCTTAGACTGTGTGGGCTTACCAACAACAGAAATGTATTCCTTACAGTTCTATAAGCTGAGAAGTTCAAGTTCAAAGTGCTCGCAGATTTGGTCTGGTGAGAACACATTTCCTGGTCCGTAGATAGTTGTCTTCTCAGTGTCCTCATATTGGTGGAAGGGGCAAGGGAGCTCTCTGCGGTCTTTCTTTTTTTTTTCTTTCTTCTTTCTTTCTTTCTTCTTTCTTTCTTTCTTTCTTTCTTTCTTTCTTTCTTTCTTTCTTTCTTTCTTTTTTTTTTTAAGATTTTATGTATTTATTCATGAGAGACAGAGAGAGAGCAGAGGGAGAAACAGGCTCCCCGTGGAGCAGGGAGCCTGATGCAGGACTCGATCCCATGACTCTGGAATCATGACCTGAGCTGAAGGCAGACATTTAACTGACTGAACTACCCAGGAGCCCTCTCTGGGGTCTCTTACAAGAGTGCTAATCCCACTCATAAGGGCTCCTCTCTCATCATCTAAGACCCCCAAAGGCCCCACCTCCAAATACCATGACACTGGGCATTAGGATTTAACATGTGAATTTTTGGGAAGTGAAAACTTTCAGTATACGGCAAGACCTTTGGGGGAGGGCATTATTTTGCCTACTATATAGCCCTATAGGTCATGAAAAGGGGTTTAGATTTTACTTAAAGTGTGAAAGGGAGCGCCTGGATGGCTCAGTCGGTTAGGCATTTGCCTTTGGCTCAGGTGGTGAGCCTCGGGTCCTGGGATCGAACCCAGGAGGCGGCTCCCTCCTCGGTGGGGAGTCTGCTTCTCCCTCTTCCTCTGCCCCTTTGAGAGAGTGTGTGCGCACTCTCTCTCAAATAAATAAATAAATAAATAAATAAAATAAAATAATAAAACCTTTAAAAATATATAAAGTGTCAAAGATGACAAAATGGAGTAATATAATCGATTTATGTTTATATTTTTTTATTGACTGATAGAGAAGTGGGCTCAGGACAAAGGCTGGCAAAATTCCAGCTGTGATGCTGTGATTTTTAAGAAATAATGCTTGGTGTTCCTCCATGCCTCCCAGGGTTCCTAAACCCTTGGAATTTCCTAAGTAGTTAGAGTGATAAAGTTGTCTTTTGTTATTTGTAACAAGTGCCTTCCGACCACACCTAACTTTATGTTAATGAGGTGGCTTTTGGAAAGCCCCTGGGTCATGTAAGAATGGGGCCTGGTTGCCAGGAAAACCAATCAAGATGAGATAGCTGGAATTACCATCCACACTCCCATTTCCTACCCCCCCCCCCAGCCTGGGGAGTGAAGATAGAAATCAATCATCAATGGCCAATGATTTAATCAACCCTGATTGTGTAATGAAAACTCTATAAAAACTAAAAGGGTAGGGCCCAGAGGACTTCTGGGCTGGTGAACAGTGGAGTTGCTGGCAGCTTCATGTGTCCAGAGAGGGTATGGAAGCTCTGTGCCCCTTCTTAACATCCCTGTCCCTATGCCCCTCTTCTCTCTGGCTGTCCCTAAGTTACATCCTTTTCTAATAAACTGGTAATTAGTAGGTAGAATGTTTTCCTGAGTTCTGTGAGCTGCTCTAAGCAGATCAGTCAAACCTGATGAGGGGGAGATGGGCACCTCAGACTTAGCCAGCTGGTCAGAGACACAGGTTGAGAACTGGACTTGCAGTTGGGAGGGATGTGTGTGTGTGTGTGTGTGTATGTGTGCATACAGGCTTGAAGGACGGAACCCTCAGCCCGTGTGATCTGGTGCTATTCAGGTAAATAGTGACAGAATTGGGTTAAATTTGTAGGACATCCTGCTGGTGTCACAGAATTGCTGGATGTGTGGAAAACCCATACCTCCGTGTGAGAAGTGGAGTAGGAGGGCCTGTAGGGGACACACATGGGAATGAGTGTTTATCTTACACGGCTTTTCGAAAACCAGTAGAGGAGGAGGCAGCAGCAAAGAAGACTGAGAAGGAGCCGTGACTGAGGGAAGTGGAAAACCAGGAGAGGATACTGCCTAGAAACCAAGAGAAGGACATTTCAAGTCTGAGGACTGAGAGAAGACCCCTGGAGTAGGTAACATGGAAGCCACGCTAACCTTGATAAAGGCAGTGGTAGAGGAGTGATAAGGTCATAAGCCAGATAGGAGTTGGTCGAAGAGTGAATAGATGAGATAAATCGGGGCGCCTGGGTGGCTCAGTCGGTTACGGTTACGCGATCAGCTCACGATTTCAGCTCCGGCCATGCTCTCATAGGCTGTGGGCTCACGCCCCAGGCTGGGCGCCCCGCTGAGCAGGGAGTCTGCCTGAGATTCTCTCTCTCCCTCTACCCCTCCTCCCGCCATGCATGTTCTCTCTAAAATAAATAAATATTTCTTTAAAAAGATGATTTAAGTCAAGAGTCCCAGGCTGTCCACTACAGTAGCGACGCCCACACGTGGCTAACGAGCCCCTGAATGAGGCAAGCTTAAATTAAGGTGAGCTGCAACTGTAAAATGCACACCAGATTTCTAAATACAGTGTGAAAAAAGGGGAGTAGTTCATTAATATTTTCAATACTGATTTCGTGTGGAAATGTACACATTTTGGATGTATTGGGTTAAATACATTGTTAAAATTAACTTCACCTCTTTTTACTTTCTTTCAAAAGATTTATCTAGAGAGAGAGAGGGAGGGGGACTCATGTGAGAGCAAGCATGCAGGGAGGGGCAGAGGGAGAGGATCCCAAGCAGACCGTGCTGAGCTCTGAGCCCAATGCGGGGCTCAACCTCAAGACCCTCAAAGCATGACCTGAGCCAGAATTAACAGTCAGACGCTTGAGTGACTGAGCCACCCAGGTGCCCCAGATTCTCCTTATATCTAGCCGTTGTTCCTTCTGGACCTTCTTTCTAGGGTCCTCCTCCTGTTCCCAAAACTTATTAGGTGAAGGAGCAGGCCATGTGGCTGTGCAGAAGAGAGTTCCAGGCAAAGGAAGCAGCCAATGCAAAGGAGAAGGCAGTGGTGTTGGAGCAAAGTTGGGGAAAGGGAGAGTAGTGGGAAATGAGGTCTGGGCAGTAAGGTGTAGAGGAGACGGCCTTTGTCATTTATTCTGAGGGAGACAGGAAGTTTGGGAGGGCTTTTAAGCCAAGGAATGGCCATTTGGTTTACATGCAGACTACAGAGAGGCAAGGGTGAAACTTGGAGACGAGTTAGGAAGCTTTTGCAATAGTGGTTGTATTCTGTATAGATTTTGAAGGCACAATGGCAGGATTTGTGAAAGGACTGGGTGGGGATGTAGGAGAAAGATAGGTTAAACCTGTCTCTAAAGTTTCGGCAAGATAAGAGTTGCCATCTGCTGAGATGGTAAAGTTTTCGAAGGACGTTTGGGGGCAACTGTTAGTAGAATAAGGATAGGTTTTGGGCCTGTGAAGTGCAGAAGACTATTGCATATTGGAGATGCCAAGGAAGTCGTAGGGGATATACACATTTGGCATTAGAGGAGTAAGGTCAAGTCTGGAGACACAAATTTGGTAGTCATCAAGCCACAGCTGGTATTTAAAGCCATAGGAGATCAGATCATCCAGGGAGTAAATGTATTAGAGGAGAGGTCCACGGACAACCCTATGCCACTCAAGTTTACAGGTTAGAGAGGACGAACCAGCAAAGGACATCAAAAAAGAATGACCAGTGAACCATGGAGAAAGCATGATGTCTTGCAACTTAAGGACAGGTTGCAGGGGAGAGAGTGAAAAATGGGTCAAACGCTTTGGACAGATCAAGCAAAATCGAGTGTGAGCTTACCACTGGATTTCACAGTGTGACCTTCATATGAGTGGTTTTGGGGGTGATAGAGGCAACAGCCTGATTTGGAATGGGTTTAACGGGGATAGGAAGGGGGGAACTGGAGAAAAGTAAAGACAACTCTTTCCAGTTCTACTATAAAGGGAGCAGAGAAATGGGACGGTAGCTTGAGGGGGATGTGGGAGTCAAGAGAGTGTGAAACTGGGGAGAAATCACAGCATATTTGAATGCTGACGAGAATCATCCAGCAGAGACTGAAAAATTCATAGTGCAGGACAGTATATCCTGCAAGACTTGGAGTCATGTCTGCTGTCCTGGCATGTACGTCCCTGATGGGTCTGAAACTGCTTGAAAACATAAAGTTGAATAAAAGTCTAAATGGCTGTACTAATGCTTCAGCAAAGCTCGATTTTAAAGTAACCTTTTTCCTCTCTTCTGCTAACTTCCCCTCCTCCCTTACCATCCTGAAGACAGGATGAAGGAGGCTGGCAGCACAACACAATTTCTGTCACACCCAGCTAGATCCTGTATTTCCCTGTAAACTCCCCCAGCCCCTTCCTCCAGGGGTGGGGGGCTTGAATTTTTAAAAAGATTTTTAAATTTATTGAGAGAGAGAAAATGAGCGGGGAGAGGTGCGGAGGTAGAAGGGCAAACAGACTCCCTGCAGAGCGCAGAGCTTGCCATGGGGATCTGCAAGAGGCTTGATCCCAGGATCCTGGCACCCTGACCTTGAACTCAACCTACAGAGCCATGCAGGCACCTCGAGGGCTTGAAGTTTTTGAAGGCCATAGCCTGCTGTGGGGCCTCCTTTGCCTGGCAAAGCAATAAAGCTATTGTTCCTCTTTATCCCCAACTCTGTCTTCCTGTTCTATTTTGGCTCTGAATCATGGAGATCGTTTTTTGACAACACACCTAAAATGCAATACAGCTGAGCCTTGAACTGTGTGGGTCCACTTTACTTTTTTCAATAAATACAGTACAGTACTGTAAATGTATTTTTCTCTTCCTTATGATTGTCTTAGTAACATTTTCTTTTCTCTAGTTTAAGAATATGGTAAAAAAAAATACAGTCTATAATACATAGAACAGACAAAATGTGTTAATTGTTATCGATGAGGCTTCTGGTCAACAGCAGGCTATGAGAAGTTTTTGGGGAATCAAAAGTTACACCCAGAATTTCCACATCACCGGAGGTCAAGGTACAGCACCTGGTTCAAGGGTCTACTGTATGTTAAAAATTGAAATCATCATCTCCCTCCCTGTCCTGCGCTATGAATTTTTCAGTCTCTGCTAGATGATTCTCGTCAGCATTCAAATATGCTGTGATTTCTCCCCAGTTTCACACTCTCTTGACTCCCAAATCCCCCTCAAGCTACCATCCCATTTCTCTGCTGCTGCTTTAATTCTATCTCAATAGGTAGAAACTCTTAATTACCCAAGTTAGAAAACGGCACATAGCAGTGACTGCATGGTGAATAATATGACACAATTTCGTGTCCCAAGTGAAACAATGAATGTCACAGGCAGTTACAAGCACCAAGGAAAGGGCTATGACCCATACCTGAAGGTCAAGTAACACAAAGGTGAGTAGACACTGATTAGACCAACTTCAAGTTGTAGCAATTCCACGTCCTAAATATCTCTCAAAGTTGTCTTCTCATGCCATATCTATTAAGAAATAGGACTACCTCCATTTTGACCTCAGTCTGTACTTTAAGTTCTTTTCCAGCTTACTAACACAGGGAAAAGACCCTGCAGGCAAAGCATCCCCTGATGTGGCCCAAAACTACCCCCTCAAGCAACAAGGACTGCTCTGAGCCAGCAAGACCCAGAGTGATTGACCGGAAGATTCATCTTCATTGCCCACCCGGATGTACCCGACATTTGTCCCACATTTTCTTTATATAAACCTAGATGTATTTTCAGCACCTAGGAGACAGTCTTTGAGACACTGGTCCATGGTGTTTCCGGTATTGGCCTCACTGAGATAAATTCCTTTCTTATTTCACTACCGTTCATGTCTCTGCCTTTGGATTTTATCAGTGGTGAGTGGCTGCACCTGGTCTGTTTGGGACCTCCAGAGCCAGGTGCTTTGACACCCCAGCCAGGTTACATTACCCCAGTTGAAATCTTCATTATCTCTGGCCTGTGTTACTTCAATAGTCTTGTAAGAGGTTTCTAGGCCTTTGACCTTGACCCAGACTGAGGGAGCCATATAAAATGCAAATCTCCACTGTCTCTCTCACCAGCTTTAAACCTTTCAAGGCATCTCTCAGAAAAGGCAAGCCTGCTCCCCATGGCTTACCTCTCACCTCTCCCTGTCTCAGAATTTGTTTTCTCACACCAAGAAGTTTGTAATGTGCCTTTGCTCCTTGGGATTCCCTTTGTAACGGTGCCTTTTTTCTCTCCTGGCTAAATTCTCATCTTTTAAAGATGTGGAAATAACCTCTTCTGGTAAGCCTTTTCCCAAGTACTGCAAACCTTCCAAGGCTGGGAAGGTTATCTCTGTTTCTACTGGTCTCCCCTCACCCACCTCCAATGGCGGGGACCACGTCTTATCTTCGTCATGCTTTCAGCAAATATTTGTCTAATGACTAGCACACTTTAAGCATCAAGTCCAAGGTTACCTAGCTGGTAAACTGCTGTGTCAGAAGTTAGTGCTTAGACCCCTGGAGGGCTCTCATTCAAATGTAAAGTTCTCAAAAATCTTCCCTCTAGCAGTGCCCTTAACAGTTTGCAAAACATTTCGTTAAGGCTAGTCTTTGTATCCTGGGGCGGGGCTTGTAAAAAGGTAATGTTTCTCAACCCGGGAGCTAGAGAGGAGCTTCAGGAAAAGACTAAGAAGTCATCAAAAGATTAACAGCAGTGAGGAGGATCAGCCAGCTGCAACGAAGACCCTCCCAGCCCGAGAAACCCCACCCAGGACCCCCCAACGCCCCACTCCACTTCGAGGACTACAAATCCCAGCATGCTTAGCATCCAGTGAGTGACAGCACGGAACGCACGCCGGGACACGTAGTCCAGTTCTAGTTCAGGAAAAGCCCAGAACGTCCCGTGACGTCAAGAGGGCTCAGGAAAGGAGTCGGAACCGGTCCAGGCTCAAGTTTAACCATCCTCTAGAGAGCCGACCGTGGTTGTTTTGGTGACCCGATTTCAGGTCCTACCCCGCAGTCCAGTGGCCCTATGGTGTGCGTTGGGTAGTTTCTCGCGTGACTCCTTCAAGGTTAAAGGGGAAGTACCAGAGAGCAAGAACAGGCAGCCTTCTGCCCTCGAGGCGCCGGCTTGTTAGGGTAGTGGTACGCAGGACGCTAGCCTAGCCAGGAGCTGAGACGCTCCTTCCCCAGCAGCGCCGGTGAGGACGTGGCAACACCATCCCGAACAGCCGCTTCCCTTTCCTCCGCCCGGCGGGCTGGAGGCGCGGGGAGGCGCAAAGGTTGCTGGGAACGCGCATGCGCCCACAGCGTCGGGGAAAATACACCTCCAACGTCTGCGGGCGCGGGGAGTGTCGGGTGTCGGCGGCGGCGCTTTGCGGCCGGTCGTGCGGGGCGGGCGCGGGCGGGCGCGGCGGCAGTGGCGCGCACAGGTGATTGACTGGCCAGCTGGCTGAGGAATCGCCTGGTCCCCATTGCTGGCAGGTGGCGGAGCCCATTTGGGCGGCGGCAGCAGCAGCAGCGGCAGCAGCGACGGCCCGGCTCGGGAGGCGCTTCTCGGGCCAAGGCCATGGCCCCGCGCCTGCAGCTGGAAAAGGCGGCCTGGCGCTGGGCGGAGACGGTGCGGCCCGAGGAGGTGTCGCAGGAGCACATCGAGACCGCTTACCGCATCTGGCTGGAGCCCTGCATCCGCGGTGTGTGCAGGTGAGGCCAGCGCACCGGGCCTTGCGCCCCTTTCGCTTCGGACCTTGGAAAACCGGACCGGGGGCCGGGGGTCATGTTGGGGGAAAGAGGACGGCGGCCAGCTGTGTGCATCTAGCAGGCGCGGAGAGGAGCAAGGTGGAGGCTTCCTCCCTAACGCGTCTGGGCGACCTGAGCAACGCAGCCTTCCCGGGCTCGCTGCACGGAGGTGATGCTGCTGAAAGCCCTTCAGAAAAGGTTCTGGGTTCTGATCTAGAAGATGGCGGTGGAAATGGTTGAAGGCAGGAGCTGAGAGCTTAGCAAACGTTGTTGATTTGTTGTATCTTGGTCACGGCTCGGCTTTTTTCCATTGTAGAAAGGGAACTTCGTCGAAGTGAGTTTCATCACAGTGTATGTTTTATTACTGTTGACGGTGAAGGCTTGGTCATCTTAATATTAGTTTTGGATAGGGCAGATTTAGAAGAACGTATGGTTAGCCTACGTCATCGGTATCCTTCATCCCCAGTTGACCTCCCGTCTCTTGTTAATCTGTTTTAGCCTTTTTTTGGGGGGGGGGTTCGTTTAGACTGCACCACTTTACCAGGTACGAAGTTTGAGCTGTGTAAGTTCTGTCCTTCACTTCTGCTTAGCCCTTGAACTTTGCCTTTCCTTTTAGTTCGAATTCTTAGGCATTGTTCCTGTCTCTTCTGTTTTTCCACCTTTTGACGCGGGAACTATAGTTTTTGTTCTGGAATGTTGTTGAATTGACTTGGCCAAGCCGGGCATGCTCAGTAACCATACTTCAGCAGGCATTTAGTAAAGGCTTTCTGGAGTTTTTATACTCCGCGGCGGGATCCGGGAGGAATGGAAGTCAAGGTCTCAGCTTTGGAATTAAAGTCAGTTTCAGAAGTGATTCCAGTTAGGGAGCTTCCATAAAGCAGACGAATAATTCCAAGCTCTTCGGTGTCTGGCTCACAAGGAGGGCACATCTGACTCCAACAGTAAGTACTGGAATGACAGAGTCTGTGTATAATAGAATTTATTAAGCGTCAGTTTCTCAACATAAGTAGATTCCAGAGTAAACAAAAAAATACTTTCACTGTTATAATTCTGATTTTAACACAAGTAAAGGAGTAGAAATTGGCTGGGATCGCTGTAAGGGTAATGTCATAGAGTTTTAAGTTACAGTTGCAAGGTTTGTATCCAAGCAGGGTTTTTGTCTTTTGGGTTTTTTTGGGGGCATTGAGATATAAGGCACATATTGTATGATTCACCCATTTAAAATGTACTGCCCAGTGTTTATTTGTGTCTTCACAGGGTTGTTCAGCTATCACCACAATCTGATTTTAGAACATTTTTGCCCCATCCCACCCCCATGCTCTTTAACCATTAGATTGGCACTAGGTCCTCCCCTGTACACCACCACCCCAAGCTCTAAGCAACCACCTATCATCAGCTTTCTATCTCCTAATTTGCCTATCTTGGACATTTCATGTAAATAGAATCATAAAGCAGGTGGACTTTTGTGACTGACTTTTTTCATTTAATGTTTTCAAGGATGGTGCGCGTTGTAGCACGTGTTGATACTTAATTTCATTTTTAAAAATGTAAAATACGCAACAAAATTTAATATTTTAAAATATACAATTAAGTGCCATTAAATACCTTATAGGTGGTACACCTGTCACCATTGTCTAGTTCTAGGGCTTTTTTTTTTTTTTTTTGGACCCTGGGATCCTGACCCGAGCTGAAGGTAGGTGCTTAACTGACTGAGCCACCCAAGCCACCCCGCTAATGCTTTTCTATCACTTTAAAAGAGACCATTAAACAGTCACTTCCCATTTTCCCCTCCTGCCACCTCCAGCAACCACTGATCTTTCTGTCTCTGGGTTTCTCTACTCTTAATATTTCATATGCCTGGAGTTCTACAGTATGTAGCCTTTTTTGTCTGGCTTTCACGTAACATGTTTTCCAGTGTCTTCCATGTTGTAGCGTTGATCAGTACTTTATTCCTTTTTGTGGCTGAATAATAGTCCATTGTTTGGATATATACCATATTTTATCTATTCATCAGTTGCTGGACTTAAAAAATCCCCCCCCAACTTTAGTGAGGAATACTTGACAAATAGATTTGCCTATCTTTATTTATTTATTTATTTTTTAAAGATTTTATTTATTTATTCGACAGAGATAGAGACAGCCAGCGAGAGAGGGAACACAAGCAGGGGGAGTGGGAAAGGAAGAGGCAGGCTCATAGCGGAGGAGCCTGATGTGGGGCTCGATCCCGTAACACCGGGATCATGCCCTGAGCGGAAGGCAGAAGCTTAACCGCTGTGCCACCCAGGCGCCCCTGCCTATATTTAAAGTGTACAACGCGATGCTTTGATATACATACACGTGGTGGAATGAGTGCCAAGATCAAGGTAGGGTTTTTTTTGTTTGTTTTTGTGTGTGTGTGTGTGTGTGTGTTTTAAGATTTTGTTCGTTTGACGAGAGAGGGAGAAAGCACAAGCAGTGGGGAGTGGCAGGCAGAGGGAGACGGAGAAGCAGGCTCCCTGATGAGAAGGGAGCCCAATGCAGGGCTCCATCCCAGGACCCTGGGATCATGACCTGAACCAAATGCAGACACTTAACCGACTGAGGCACCCAGGCACCCCTAAGATCAAGGCAGTTAAACACATCTGTCACTTTACATAGTTAACTTGATGAGCGTTTTTGTTATATCTACTTCCTGGCTACTGTGCTGCTATGAACATTGGCTACAAGTTTGTTAGAACACCTGTTTTTAGTTCTTTTGGGTGTCTACCTAGGAGTAAAATTGCTGGGTCATGGTAATTATGTTTACCTGGGGAACTGCCACACTGCTTTCTACAGCTGCTGTGCTGTTCATTTTACATTCCCACCAGGAACACATGGGGGTTTCAGTTTCTCTCCATCCTTGCCGATACATGCTACTTTCTGTTGTTTGCCATCCTAGTGAATTTGATGTGGCATCTCATTGTGTTTTTGGTTTGCATTTTCCTAATGACTAAGGAATTGAACATCTTCTCATGTGTCTGTTGGCCACGTCTTATTTTTTAATTTCCAGATAATATTCCATTTTATGTATGTACTTTCCACATTTATATATCCATTCATCAGTTGATGGACATTTGGGTTGTTTCCACTTTTTGGCTACTATGAATAGTGTAGCCAAGAATATTTGTGTAGGGGTTTTTGTGTGGATGTATTCATTTATCTTGGGTATATCTGTAGGAGTGGAATTGCTGGGTCATAAAACTATGTTTAACATTTTGAGGAACTGACAAATTATTTTCCAAAGCGGCTGTGCTACTTTACATAGAGTGTATAGAGATTCCAATTTCTGCCCATCCTTGCTCTTGTTTCTTTTCTCTTACACCCATGCTAGTGGGTGTAAGTGGTATCTCATTGTGGTTTTGATTTGCATTTCCCTGCTGACTAAAGTTCAGCATCTTTCATGTGCTTCTTGGCCTTTTCGTGTGTATTTGGAGAAATGTCTGTTAAAGTCCTTGGCCCGTTTTAAAATAGGGTTGTTTTTGTGTTATTGAGTTGTAAGAGTTCTTTATATATTGGATACAAATTCCTTATATTTGTAAATATTCCTATTTCTATGGGTTGTGTTTTCATATTTTTGATGGTACTGTTTGTAGTAGAAAAGCTTTTAATTTTGATGTAGTCCAAACTTTTTTCTTTCTTTCTTTCTTTCTTTCTTTCTCGGTTGTGCTTTTGAGACCGTGCATAATCTGAGGTCCAAGCAATTTTTATCAATATACTTTTTTATGCTTTACATACACAGTTGTTAGGAGATTCCAGAGCTGAAGAGGTGTTTAGTTCTTCTCAAAGAGTAAGTGAATTAAGACTATTTACATTTCTGAAACTGCTTAATAAAATCATGATGAAAGGAATCTGTACTAAATCTTATACCTACAGAGCTCTCCAAATATTGTGTATCTTAATTTTTTTAAGATTTTATTTATTTGTTTATCAGAGAGAGAGAGCACGCAAGCGGGGAGCGGCACGCAGAGGGAGAAGCAAGCTCCCACGGAGGCCCGCCTGTGCCTAAAACAAGGGTAGAGCGTAGGATTCCGTTGCGGTAGAGTTTGTGCTAGTATCTCTTCAGGATTAAAACATATCGACCATGAAGGGACTCGAACCCTCAATCTTCTGATCCGAAGTCAGACGCCTTATCCCCACTGAGCAGGGATCCTGACCTGAGCTGAAACTGAATCAGAATATTAACTAACTGACCCAGCCAGGTGCCCCTTAATCACACTTTTTGATCTGATAGGTGTCCTCTGTTAATTTGTTTCTTTTTGTCATAGTTAGAATTTTGATACAAAAATTTCAGTCTGGACCAACTTGTACCAGCGTATATAGGAGTGTAATGTCTATTTAGCTCTCATTAGAGAAACAGTACTGATGACTTATAAAATTAAAGCATAAAGAAATGTAACACATTCTAGAAAGTCAGTATCATGCCAGTTGACTTCTCAGCTCTAGTCCAAAACTCTTGTGAGGGCTGTGAGGCCTCGCTCCGAAGCTTCCTTCGCCCAGCTGTTCTTCATTGATGATGTTCAGTGGCAACTCCTTTCTCAGTTGGCTCACATTTCCTCACTTTAGCAGTATTGGCCCCTTGTGCCTTGCTAACTTTCCCTGACCCTCAGGGCAAGTTAGGGGACCCGCCTTTTAATTAAAAACAAAACAAAAAAACCTTAATGCAAATTTTATAAAATTTTTCAAAGATTTATTTGGGAGAGAGTGTGCCTGCTCGCAGGGGGAGGGGCAGAGGAAGAGAATGTCCAGTGGTCTCCCCCCTGAGCAGAACCCAACACCACCAGCCCTGGGGGGGGTGGTCCTCTATCCCACAACCCCGAGATCACAAGCTGAGCTGAAACCAAGAGTCTTTAGCTCAACTGATTGCGCCACCCAGCATAGTAAGCAGAGAGGATGGTACCATAAATCCCTCCCCCTTACCCAGCTTCAACGGTTGTTGACTGATGATTGATCACTTGTTTTATTCTCATTGCATGTTTTTTTATTACTTACCACAATTTTAATCTAAAAATTGCCATTTTTATGCATCTTACTGGTTTAAATAGGTGTTTTGTGTACCATGAAACTTGGGTCCTTATCTGTTCTTGTTCATGGTTATGTATTTTTCTGCTGTCTAGCATTTTAGCACTTAGAGAATACTGAGTCCTTAATTTTTGTGCAAAGTCAAAGCCCCTCCTTAATCTCAGGCTGACTAACCATTGTTAAAACAGTATGAATACTGGTTTTTTTCCCCTTCTTCTTTCTGTGTGTCTTTTAAATTCAAATATTTGAGTATCTGTTGTATATCTTACTGGTGTAAATATTCATTCTTTTATTCAACAGATAATTTTGGCACCTACTGTGGGTTTGGTTAGCATTCCGGAGTGGCTCTGGGATAGAGCCTCAGAAGATGAAGTTCCTTCCTTCATGTCTCATATATTTTACAGATAAGGCAGAATATAATCAAACAATGTAATTGTTATTTTAGAAAAAAGGGGGAAAATGTCACACTGCATACTTTCTGCAGTTTGTTTTTATTTGATAATATACCTTTTCTCCATATTAGTGCATCTAGAAAATTTACCTTATTCATTTTAATAGGTATGTAATATTTCATTGTGTAGAGGTTGATGTATTGCAGTTTAACCAGTTCCCTGTTGGACCTTCGGATTCTCAGTTTTTGATATACAGATAGTGCTTCTGTGAACATCCCTCTGTATGTATCTTGGTTGAGTGAATGTTTTCACTTAGGTTGCAAGATGAGAAAGAGAAAAAGGGCATGATGATCATTTAAGTTTTGATAGGTGGTAAAGGTCATACTATTTAATACTGAATTCTGTGTCACCCTGTTTCCCACCCCAGGCATTCTTGTTTCAAACACCAAGTTTAATAGTGAAAGCATGCTATTTTCCTATGCCTTTTTTTTTTTCCTGGCATTGAGCATCTTTTTTATATGTTGGCCATTTGTATTACTCCTGTGAATTGTGTGTCCTGGATTGTTGGTCATTTTCTTACTGATCTTCAGGAGCTTATTGAATATTTCTACTGAAAATCCTTTTTCCTCACTTTTTTTTTTTACTTCGGTGTTTTTTTTTTCCTTTTCGTACATTAAAACTTTTTTTTTTAAAAGATTTTATTTATTTATTCAACAGAGATAGAGACAGCTGCGAGAGAGGGAACACACGCAGGGGGAGTGGGAGAGGAAGAAGCAGGCTCATAGCAGAGGAGCCTGATGTGGGGGCTCGATCCCGTAACGCCGGGATCACGCCCTGAGCCGAAGGCAGACGCTTAACCGCTGTGCCACCCAGGCGCCCCTAAAAAGGCCATCTTTATGATATGACAAATTATTACATTTACTTGGGTTTCTCTTTCATTTATTTTTATTTTTTAATTTATCTTATTAATTTGACTCATTATCTCTATTATAACCACAGTTCCAATTACTTAATATTTTAAAAATATCTGATAAGGTAAGACCCTTCTTAATTCCTCTTAGAATTTTTCTAGTGTTCTTATTTAATTAAAATTTATGTTTTTACATACAGAAAAGTACACAAATCATAAACATTGCACCGGGGTAAATTATCACAAGGGAACGCATCTATGTAACACCAAGATTAAAATGTTGCTAGCTTTCCACAACACACCCATCTTTCATTTACTGCCTCTTAACGGTCATTAACATCTTCTTCCTCAAAAGTAACCACTACCCTTACTTTGTACACCACAGATGATTCTACCTATTTTGAACTTTGTATACAATTAATTATACATTGTAGTTCATTCTGTGTCTGGCTGCTTCTGCTCAGCATTGGGTGATTTGTCCATGTGTGGCTAGCAGTAGTGTGTTCATTTTTAACACTGTATAGTATTTCATTGTGTTACAGTATACTTGATCCTTTCTGTTGGAATGTTCATTTGGAATTTTTCCAGTATTTGGCTGTTACGAATAAAGCTGCATCTTTTGGATCTTTTGGTACCATATATATACATTTTTTTCCATATACATTATTGATAAAAGAGGACTTCCTAGGGGCGCCTGGGTGGCACAGCAGTTGAGTGTCTGCCTTTGGCTCAGGGTGTGATCCCCCACGTTATGGGATCGAGCCCCACATCAGGCTCCTCCGCTATGAGCCTGCTTCTTCCTCTCCCACTCCCCCTGCTTGTGTTCCTTCCCTTGATGGCTGTCTCTATCTCTGTCGAATAAATAAATAAATAAAACCTTTAAAAAAAAAAAGAGGACTTCCTGGGTCATAAATGTTTATTTAGCTTATTAGATAATGCTGGACTGTTTTCCAAAATGATTATATCACATTCCACTCTCCCGAGTACTGTGTGAGAGAGTTCATTTTCTACAGATCCTCACCATAATTGGTTTGGTTTTAGCCATTATGATGGATGTGTCGTGGTATCTCATTGTGGTTTTAATTTGCATTTCTCAAATGACCAGTGAAATTGACCTTTTCATATTCAACTATTTACACATCCTCCAGTGGGGTGCTTGTTTAAGTTCAATTTTTTAAGCCTCATTGAAATTTTTTTAAATTTATTTTTTAAGTATTTTATTTTTAAGTCATCTGTACACCCAACATGGGGCTCAACTTACAACCCCGATCAAAAGTCGTGGTCTACCAACTGAGCCAACCAGGCGCCCCACCTTATTCTCTTAATAGCATCTTTTGATGAACAGAAGCACTAATTTCATTATAGTCCAATTTATCAATATTTTCCTATATTATAGTTGTTGCTTTTTGCATGTATTCTGTTTAAGAATTCTTCACCTTTCTCCAGGTCCTAAAGATACCATCCTCGGTTATCCTCTACAAAGCTGTATTGTATTGTCTTTCAGAATGAGATCTGCAGTCCACCTGGAATTGATTACTTACTTTATTCTTGTCATTTGGGAAGTGAGGGCCTGGAAGAATTTAAGGGTTTCCTGTTCTCTATGACCTTAGCAATGTAGAAGACTGTTGAATGACTGCTAGTGGTAAAGATCTTTGATGATAGAAAAAGTAGTGATTCCAAGGGAAAGGGAGGACATACCTAGGGAAAAAATAAAAATTAACCAAATGAGACTTTTCTTTTGAGAATCCTCTGTACCTCGTATATTTTCTCTTGGCTTCCAAGGTAATTCTCTAATTATTAAAAAGTTATTCTTCTCTTTGGGATGGTCTTACAAAGAAATAGAAGAAAAAACCCATTTGATCTAAAATTCTTGTTTTCTCTGTAATATTAAAAAAAATTCCTTTAACCTTTTTTTGGTAAAAGTAATTGAAATTTAGAGTCCAGGATGGCACAGGGTGCTTTTCTTGTGACTTTGTTTATTACACATCACTGATGTGCACTCCAGTGTGAGAGGTATGGATACGCTAAAACGAAATGCAGTTACATTGGGCTTCTAAAGAGCCTGAGCTCCCTGCTGACTTGAACTCATCTCAAATAAAAGTCACCACCCAGAGAACAAGATTGAAATATTTTAATATAATTCCTTTTAATTTTTCTGCAGATACATAAAAACAATGCCATCATGTTGTTATATGCATTTGGAAAGGTACTTTTTAACTTAATCCTAAGAATGTGTCCTCAGGGCATTACAGAGTTTATAGAAGAACTAATTTCTTTCTTTTTTTTTTTTAAGATTTTATTTATTTATTTGACAGAGATAGAGACAGCCAGCGAGAGAGGGAACACAAGCAGGGGGAGGGGGAGAGGAAGAAGCAGGCTCACAGCGGAGGAGCCTGACGTGGGGCTGGATCCCACAACGCCGGGATCACGCCCTGAGCCGAAGGCAGACGCTTAACCGCTGTGCCACCCAGGCGCCCCAAAAGAACTAATTTCTAATCATTGCATATATTCCATTTTACATGCCTCCAAATTTAATTTTTCCTATTGGGCATTTATTTGCCTGCCTCCCTTTTCCTCCCCCCTTCTTTTGTTAAGCTCTTTTTTGTTAAGCTCTTTCTGAGCATCTTTATAACTAAAGTGCCTACTTTGTTTATTTTCTTAGAATAAAGATTGTAAAAGTTACATGAACATCCCTTTTTTTTTTTAAGATTTTATTTATTTATTTGAGAGAGAGCACTCATGAGTGGGAGGGAGAGAGAATCTGAAGCTGACTCCGCGCTGAGCTCTGAGCGCTCTATCCCACGACTGAGATACCAGGACCTGAGCCCAAAGCAAGAGTTGGACACCCAGCTGACTGAGCTACCCAGGCTCCCCAGAAGTTAGATGAACATTCTTAAGGTTTTTGGTATTTGCTCCCACCATCTGTGTACGGTACCTGAACATCGCTGTCACTCTGTGTTCTTGCCATTGAGTATGAAATTTTAAAAACTTTGTGAGTTTTGCGGCACCGGGGTGGCTCAGTCGGTTAAGCATCTGCCTTGGGCATGGGTCATGATCCCAGGGTTCTGGGATCGAGTCCTGAATTGGGCTCCCTGCTCATCAGGGAGCCTGCTTCTCCCTCTGCCATTCCCCTGCTTGTGTTCTCTTGCTCAGCTCTCTCAAATAAATAAAATCTTAAAGACAAAAAAAATTTTTGTGAGTTTATAAATGATATCTTTTGATATCAAAATGATACCTTTGGTTATCAGTGACATTTGAAGGTACAGTTTTTTTCAGATGTGAAGCCTTATTTCCCAAATTGTATAAAGCCTGAGAAATGTTTCAAATCCTCCTCTTTGGAGAACTAAGTCCCACTGTAGGAGGGGAAATTTTTTTCCAGGTTTTAATGGTTAAATAAACCTATCCACATAGTTGGAAAGACTTTTGACTTGCCAGTTAGCACCTCTGTCCTACCTCCCAGCATTTTTCCTTTAATACCAATTTGGGGGATATCCAATTAGAAAGTAGATTCATAATTTCTGAGTTGGCTCACTTTTTAAATCCCTTTTGCTTGGCTAATTACCTTTCTTCAATAGAAATTTGAATTTTAGGGCAACTGACTTAATATGCTAATTACAAGAGTATTTGGTATATTGATCATTTTTATAGGTTGCAGTTTTTGAATCCCAATTTAGTGGGGTATAACTTTTGAGGTTTGGGAAAAGGAAGATACTTCACTTTTGCTAGGTGGCAGAGCCTCAAAGGTTGATTGGATTCTGAAACTTAAAAAAATATGTATTTAATTTTTTTTATATCCAATAAACTATTTAAAGGACTGTCAGCACTTCCGTCCATGATATTGAAAGGATTGTCAACACTTCCTTCCATGATATTGAACATAAGGTTGGTGTTGAATTTTATTGACTTTGTCAGTTGCTACTCAAACTTTTTTTGTCCAAGACTTGTATATGTATGTTAGAGAAATCCTAGAAGAGGGACATATGTGCCAAAGGACCTGTTTTGGGCTGTTCTGTTTTTATTTTTGCTTATATCTTGCATGTCTAATACCTGAGACTTGGATACAATAATGCCTGAACAAAAACACTAAAATTTTCAGTCATTAGAACCTAGAATTCAGTTTATCTTGTTTCTCCTTTATTTTCACTGCATCAGGAAAATAGGTGCTTTAGTAACTTAAGCAAACAAGTTTCCTCTTCAATAAAAATTTAAAGTAGAATAATTTTATGTGAATAGTTGATAGTCATATAGTTTAAATAGGAAAATGATTTTTAAAAAGTATACATTGAGAATGTGCGTTCCCATGGCTGCCCCCATCATCCCATTCATTCACATCCTCTTTAAGGAACAACCTTTTTTACTTTCTGATTATTCTATCAGTGTTTCTTTGTGTACGTAAAAGCACACAGATACTTTCTTACTCTTCCCCTTTCCTACACAATGTAGCATACTGCATACGCTGTTCTATACCTGTAGACATTTCTGTATCAGTAATTAAAAGCTTTCTAGTTTTTGTCCCCTTAAGTCAAAAGCTTTAAACAATTGAGGTAAAAGAATATACACTGAAATGTTCCTGTTCATTCAGATTTTTACAGTAGACTCTATTTTTGTATTTTGTATTTAGGGTCATCTGGTTTTTAAATTTTGTTTTGTTTTAAGTATGCTCCATGCGCAGCGTGGGGCTTGAACTCCCGACCCCAACATTGAGAGTCACATGCTCTACCGACTGAGCCAGCCAGGTGCCCCCTAGACTTTATTTCTCAAACGTTTTAGGGTCACAGCAAAATGGAGTAGAAGTAGAGAGATTTCCCAGTACTTCCTGCCCCCACACACGCCTAGGCTGTCCCACTATCAGTGTTCCCCACCAGAGGGTTACATTTGTTTTTTCTTGTGTTTTAAGATTTATTTATTTATTTTAGAGAGCCCAGCCAAGCAGGGTTGGAGGGATCTGGGGGAGCAGCAGAGGGAGAGAGAGAGTCTCAAGCAGACGCCCCACTAAGATTATGACCCGAGCTGAAATGAAGAGTTGGACACTCAGCCCACTCAGGCACCCCCAGAGGGTTACATTTGTTAAGTCGATGAAACTCCGTTTATACCTCATTATCACCGAATATGTATGGTTTTGGTTTTTAAGTGTCTTCCCGACACTTACTTAATTTTTTAAATTTTTTTTTTTCTTCTCTCTCCCCCCAGTGTGGGGCTCAAACTCATAACCCCAGGATCAAGAGTTGCATGGTATACTCACCAGCAGTCACTCCAGTTTTGTTTTGTTTCTTAATACTGGAAAAAAATAAGTGGCATTTGGTACTATTCCATTTTTTTTTCCCCCCGCTGGATTTTTTTTTTTTTGGTTTTATTTAAATTCCAGTTGGTTAACATACAGTGTATACTAGTTTCAGGTGTACAATATAGAGAAATAAATGCATTTCTTAATCCCCAACACCTAGTTAAACTGCCCCCCCTTCTGGCAACCTTCACAATGTCTGTAGTTTACATTAGGGTTTGGTCTTCTTGGTGGTGTGTACATTCTCTGAGTTTGGACAAATGGATAATGACATAACATCCACTATTATAGGGTCATAGAGAGTAACTTCACTGGTTAAAAGTACTCTGCCCTTCTTATTCATCCTTCCCTCCTTCCTGACATCCCCCAGCTATACTTTTTAACTCTCTCCATAGTTTTGCTTTTCCCAAAATGTAATATAGTTAGTACATGTCATTTCATACTGGCTTCTTTGAAATAGTAGTATGCACTTAAGCTTTTCTCCGTGGCTCGGTAGCTTGTTTCTTTTTAGTGCCGTATAATATTTCATTGGCTGTACTATGGTTTATTTGTTCTTTATCACCTACTTAGCCTTTATCACCGGTTTATCACCTGCTTAAGGATTTCTTCAGAGTTTGGCAATTCAGTTCAGAGCTGCTTTGTAAATATTCGTGTGCAGGCTCTTGTGTGGACACGTTTTCCACCCCTTTGGATACATACCTAGGAGCACAATGAATATGATTGTTGTGTTGTATGGTATAAGAGTACGTTTATTTTTTTTAAAACACTAAGTTTTATTGTATGCTGCTGCCTGTGTATGTAAAATAATTACTTTTGGGAAGTAGAAATTTATGGAAACTCTGAGAGGTAGAGGTTAAGGACTGACAAAAGTAGAAGTTTTATATATAGATATACGGCAAGTGCTATAAGGGTTAGCGTGTTTTAGAATTTTTTAAAGAGATTTTTTTTATTATTTGAGAGAGAGCGAGAATGAGAGCCCAAGCGGGGGAGAGGCAGAGAGAGAGGGAGAAGCAGAAGCAGGTTTCCTGCTGCGCAGGGAGCTTCCCAGGACCCTGGGATCCTGACCTGAGCGGAAGGCAGACACTAACCGACTGAGCTACCCAGGCACCCCTAGGGATAAGCTTTTGTACAGGCTTCAAATTTAGTTCTCCTTTGAATATTCACTGGTTCATGAACAGTGGTTTAGGAAACCATCCAAAGATTGATTTTACTACAAAAAGCAACAGGCTCTCTGGGGTCTGAAGGGATTCATACTTGAAGATACACCAGTTAGCAGGGTGTCGGGTGTTCTGCAGACAGAGTTGTTCCAAATCTGCAGCTGGCTGGGAAACCTTCCTGTGGTTCAGCCCGGGTGGAAGGCTTCCAGCCAGAGCTTCTGAACCGCTGTCTTCACAGTGGTGGCGCTGGAGGAACCGGACGTGGTGTCCCCAGCAGTGCGCCAGGTTCGTCCGCGTGTGGATGGATAGGGTCGTGGGTCCCTGGGGCCAGACGGTGGGGCAGCCAGGAGTATGTTTAATTTTGTAAAACTGAACAGAACACCAGTCTTCCGAAGTGGCTGTATGTTTGGCATTCCTGCCAGCGACGAGAGCGCCTGTGGATCCACGTCCTCACCCCCGTTTGGTATTATCAGTGTTGGGATTTTGGCCATTGTAATGAGTGTGTGGTGGTATTTCATGGTTGTTTTAATGTGCATTTCCCTGCTGACATATGACAGGGAGCATCTTTTCATATGCTTATGTCTTTGGTGCTGTGTCTGTTAAGGTCTTTGGCCCATTTTTTGAAATCAGGTTGTTTTTCTTTATTTTTGAGGTTTGAAGAGTTCTTTGTATATTTTGAGTAACAGTCCTTTATCAGATGCCCCGCACGTTTTTCTCCCAGTCTGAGGCTTGTCTTTTTATTCTCTTGACAGTGTCTTTCATAGAAATTTTAATTTTAATGAAGTCCAGCTTATCAGTTCTTATTTTCGGGGGTCATGTAGTGGTGCTGTGTGTAGAAAGTCATCACCAAACCCACGGCCATCTCGATTTTTCTCCTGAGTTATCTTTGGGGAGTTGTATTGTTTTGTGGTGTTCATGAAGTTTTGATATGTAATCACCATCCTAGTAAGTAGAACATTTCCATCACCCCAGAAAGTTCCTTCTTACTGTCTTCCACCTAGTTCCCGTCCCCCTTTGGTAATCACTAGTTTGATTTCTTTCTACATAGATTCGTTGTGTCTGTTCTTGAACTTTGTGTTAATGGACTCTTCACGGCTCCATTACTTTTTTGTGTCTGGATTCTTTTGCTCAGCATCATGTTTTTGAGAATCACCCATGTTGCATGTATCAGTAGTTTTTTGAGGGAGAGGGGCTGACGAGTATTCTATGATACAAATTTATCCTAATTTGTTTATTTTATTGATGGACATTTGGCTCATTTACAGCTTTTAACTGTTTAAAAATTGCATATAAACTTTCACGTACAGTTCTTTGGATATTTGCATCCATTTCTTCTGGGTCCTCATTCTTACAAATAGTTACATCGTATACCACTCTTTGGATTTTCCATAGCTTATTCAACCAGTCGCCTATGAATTAGACAGTGGGCTTGTCTTCAGTCTTTTGCTGTTAATAACAATGTTTCGATATATAACTTTGATTTTAAATTGTTTTTGCATGTGTGCGGTAAATCTGTAGATTAAATATCCATGTGGGATTACAGGATGTCAAGGGTAAATGCATTAGTCATTTCAGTAGATGCTGGAAATTGTTCTCCATAGAGATCATTCCATTTTTTAGCCTCAGTAGCAGTGTATNTATTCATCCTTCCCTCCTTCCTGACATCCCCCAGCTATACTTTTTAACTCTCTCCATAGTTTTGCTTTTCCCAAAATGTAATATAGTTAGTACATGTCATTTCATACTGGCTTCTTTGAAATAGTAGTATGCACTTAAGCTTTTCTCCGTGGCTCGGTAGCTTGTTTCTTTTTAGTGCCGTATAATATTTCATTGGCTGTACTATGGTTTATTTGTTCTTTATCACCTACTTAGCCTTTATCACCGGTTTATCACCTGCTTAAGGATTTCTTCAGAGTTTGGCAATTCAGTGCAGAGCTGCTTTGTAAATATTCGTGTGCAGGCTCTTGTGTGGACACGTTTTCCACCCCTTTGGATACATACCTAGGAGCACAATGAATATGATTGTTGTGTTGTATGGTATAAGAGTACGTTTATTTTTTTTAAAACACTAAGTTTTATTGTATGCTGCTGCCTGTGTATGTAAAATAATTACTTTTGGGAAGTAGAAATTTATGGAAACTCTGAGAGGTAGAGGTTAAGGACTGACAAAAGTAGAAGTTTTATATATAGATATACGGCAAGTGCTATAAGGGTTAGCGTGTTTTAGAATTTTTTAAAGAGATTTTTTTTATTATTTGAGAGAGAGCGAGAATGAGAGCCCAAGCGGGGGAGAGGCAGAGAGAGAGGGAGAAGCAGAAGCAGGTTTCCTGCTGCGCAGGGAGCTTCCCAGGACCCTGGGATCCTGACCTGAGCGGAAGGCAGACACTAACCGACTGAGCTACCCAGGCACCCCTAGGGATAAGCTTTTGTACAGGCTTCAAATTTAGTTCTCCTTTGAATATTCACTGGTTCATGAACAGTGGTTTAGGAAACCATCCAAAGATTGATTTTACTACAAAAAGCAACAGGCTCTCTGGGGTCTGAAGGGATTCATACTTGAAGATACACCAGTTAGCAGGGTGTCGGGTGTTCTGCAGACAGAGTTGTTCCAAATCTGCAGCTGGCTGGGAAACCTTCCTGTGGTTCAGCCCGGGTGGAAGGCTTCCAGCCAGAGCTTCTGAACCGCTGTCTTCACAGTGGTGGCGCTGGAGGAACCGGACGTGGTGTCCCCAGCAGTGCGCCAGGTTCGTCCGCGTGTGGATGGATAGGGTCGTGGGTCCCTGGGGCCAGACGGTGGGGCAGCCAGGAGTATGTTTAATTTTGTAAAACTGAACAGAACACCAGTCTTCCGAAGTGGCTGTATGTTTGGCATTCCTGCCAGCGACGAGAGCGCCTGTGGATCCACGTCCTCACCCCCGTTTGGTATTATCAGTGTTGGGATTTTGGCCATTGTAATGAGTGTGTGGTGGTATTTCATGGTTGTTTTAATGTGCATTTCCCTGCTGACATATGACAGGGAGCATCTTTTCATATGCTTATGTCTTTGGTGCTGTGTCTGTTAAGGTCTTTGGCCCATTTTTTGAAATCAGGTTGTTTTTCTTTATTTTTGAGGTTTGAAGAGTTCTTTGTATATTTTGAGTAACAGTCCTTTATCAGATGCCTTCCGCACGTTTTTCTCCCAGTCTGAGGCTTGTCTTTTTATTCTCTTGACAGTGTCTTTCATAGAAATTTTAATTTTAATGAAGTCCAGCTTATCAGTTCTTATTTTCGGGGGTCATGTAGTGGTGCTGTGTGTAGAAAGTCATCACCAAACCCACGGCCATCTCGATTTTTCTCCTGAGTTATCTTTGGGGAGTTGTATTGTTTTGTGGTGTTCATGAAGTTTTGATATGTAATCACCATCCTAGTAAGTAGAACATTTCCATCACCCCAGAAAGTTCCTTCTTACTGTCTTCCACCTAGTTCCCGTCCCCCTTTGGTAATCACTAGTTTGATTTCTTTCTACATAGATTCGTTGTGTCTGTTCTTGAACTTTGTGTTAATGGACTCTTCACGGCTCCATTACTTTTTTGTGTCTGGATTCTTTTGCTCAGCATCATGTTTTTGAGAATCACCCATGTTGCATGTATCAGTAGTTTTTTGAGGGAGAGGGGCTGACGAGTATTCTATGATACAAATTTATCCTAATTTGTTTATTTTATTGATGGACATTTGGCTCATTTACAGCTTTTAACTGTTTAAAAATTGCATATAAACTTTCACGTACAGTTCTTTGGATATTTGCATCCATTTCTTCTGGGTCCTCATTCTTACAAATAGTTACATCGTATACCACTCTTTGGATTTTCCATAGCTTATTCAACCAGTCGCCTATGAATTAGACAGTGGGCTTGTCTTCAGTCTTTTGCTGTTAATAACAATGTTTCGATATATAACTTTGATTTTAAATTGTTTTTGCATGTGTGCGGTAAATCTGTAGATTAAATATCCATGTGGGATTACAGGATGTCAAGGGTAAATGCATTAGTCATTTCAGTAGATGCTGGAAATTGTTCTCCATAGAGATCATTCCATTTTTTAGCCTCAGTAGCAGTGTATGAGAAGCTGCCTATTTCCCCATGGCCTTGTCAGACTTTGCCAGACTGATAGGCGAGGCAAGATGCATCTGGGATGAGCTAGGTTATGCCGTGGGAATAAATAACTGCCCAATCTCAGTGATTTAAGACAACACACGCTTGTATCTGGCCCAGGCTATGTGTGGATTACAAACTGGGGGCAGGTTGAGTGGAGGTGAGGTGGCTCCTCCTAGTCGCTTGGATATCTGCCACTTGGTTATAGCTACCGTTTGAAATACTGTCAGTTCCTCTGGATGGTTTCAGTGCCAGCAGTTAAACAGGTGCCTCATTTTCTGCTCACAAGTCATTGCCTGGAGCTTGTTTCTCAGTCCCACCAAAGATCCAGAAAGTGTCTAGAGGGAGAAAGGAATAGTAGGTGAACTGCTCGGGTGGTTACCATACAAGGTGTTTCCGTCTCCTTTCATCTTGTGTTCCTCTGACAGCAGAGATGGAGCTTTAGGGCCGTTTGTATCTTTTTGAACTTCCTGGTGTGTCATTTCTCCGTTTTTATGTTTTTGTTAATTAGTTTGTAGGAATTCTTTGAGATTTTTGTGTGTANACAGCAGAGATGGAGCTTTAGGGCCGTTTGTATCTTTTTGAACTTCCTGGTGTGTCATTTCTCCGTTTTTATATTTTTAGTTTTTGTTAATTAGTTTGTAGGAATTCTTTGAGATTTTTGTGTGTACTTGACAAGAGTTGCATAAACTTTTTTTCAGTTATTTTTTGGCTTTGCTTATGTATTTGCTATGCAGAAAGTTTTTATGAGATTGAATTAATGTAACTTTTCTTTTATGGCTTCTGAATTTTGAATCCTAGTAAGGTCTTTCTCATACCAAGATTATAAAGAGATTTGTTGATGTTTTCTGTGTTGTTATGATTTCAATAAACATTTGCATCTTCGATTCATTTGGAATTTGTACTGAAGTATACTGTGAAGTGAGTCTAACTTGATCTTCTGTGGAAGCTACCTGGTTGTCCCAACCACCATTTGTTAGAAGTCCTGTCTTTATTTCCACTGATGTGAGCGCCTTTATTGAATACTAAATTACCGTATGTATTTGGGTCTGTTTCTGAGCTTTTTTTTTTTTAAAGATTTTATTTATTTATTTGACAGAGACAGCCAGCGAGAGAGGGAACACAAGCACGGGGAGTGGGAGAGGAAGAAGCAGGCTCCCAGCGGAGGAGCCTGATGTGGGGCTCGATCCCAGAACGCTGGGATCATGCCCTGAGCCAAAGGCAGACGCTTAACAACTGCACCACCCAGGCGCCCCTGTTTCTGAGCTTTTTATTCTATTATGCTGTTTGGGTTTTCAAAAAATATTTTATAAGTAGGCTCCATGCCCAGGGTGGGACTGCAACTCCTGACCCTGGGATCAGGAGTGGGTGCTGTACCTGCTGAGCCAGCGAGGTGCCCTCTATTATGCGGCTTTGATTTGGGGGACGTCACCTTATGATTCAGTATCTAGTAGGGCTTAATTTCCCTCCTGATTATCTTTTTAGGAGTTTCATTTCTGTATTTTTGCTCTATTCCATACTCTGCTTGATTTAATGAAATTCTTCTAATCATCGTATAAAACTTACAGTCTGTGAAGGTGCACCATGTGTATCTCATGGCCGAGGACGATGGGAGTTTGAGAAGTGTGTCATGAAGTGTTCGTGGTTTTGTTTTGTGTGTTTTGTTTGGGTTTTTTTGTCCAGCAGGAGCTAGTACCTTGAGGTTCTCCCTGACTCCCTTCTCAATTTGAAATCATGATGATAGAAGGAAGAGGGGCTCTCTTTAGGGGTCTGGTAGGCTGCCTTTGGTGACCTTTGAAACTGTGCTTGGACACTGAGCTGTACCGTGTAAAAGAAGATTTACTGACATTGTTGTAATAGTTAATTTGCTTTGGGGATTTTTTTTTGTAATCTACTTTATTTTTTTATTTTTATTTTTTAAAGATTTTATTTATTTATTTGACAGGCAGCAAGAGAGGGAACACAAACAGGGGGAGTGGGAGAGGAAGAAGCAGGCTTCGCGCTGAGCAGGGACCTGATGCNTGAGCAGGGAGCCTGATGTGGGGCTCGATCCCAGGACCCTGGGATCATGACCTGAGCTGAAGGCAGACGCTTAACGAACTGAGCCACCCAGGCGTCCTTGTAACCTACTTTAAGAAATTGAAAACTTTGGGTGAAAGTTTTATTTTATTTATTTATTTAAAAAGGTTTTATGTATTTGTCAGAGAGAGAACACAAGCGGGGGGCGGGGAGCAGCAGGCAGAGGGAGGAGGAGGCCGATGCAGAACTTCATCCCAGGACCCTAGGATCTTGACCTGATCCGAAGGCAGACACCTAACGACTGAGCCACCCAGGTGTCCCAAAAGTGCTCATTTTACTTTTTTTATTTTTTTTTTAAAGATTTTATTTATTTATTCGACAGAGATAGAGACAGCCAGCGAGAGAGGGAACACAAGCAGGGGGAGTGGGAGAAGAAGCAGCAGGCTCATAGCAGAAGAGCCTGATGTGGGGCTCGGATCCCACAACGCTGGGATCACGCCCTGAGCCGAAGGCAGATGCTTAACCGCTGTGCCACCCAGGCGCCCCCCGAAAGTGCTCATTTTAATACTGCCAAATGTTTCATAGCAAGCTTACATCTTAGAAAGATGAAAGAGAGAAACTTTGGTGAAAGATCTAACCTTCAGACCCTCTCAAAGCAAAAAGCTGCTAGAGAGCCAGTCACTCCTCCTCAGGATGGTAACTGCACTTCAGGAAACGTGGTGAGCCAGGATCCGGATACCTTGTCTGTCCTGTTTGCCGTGTGCTTATTTTCTCTTGGATCCTTTTGGTCTGGATTCAGGATTTCACATGAAATGAGGTTGTTAGATGAATGAACATTTTATGAAATTCTAGATGTGAGTATTCTCAAAGCATTTATTTGTGATTTCCATTTTTCCTTTAAAAGAAAAAGATTTTAAATGCAACTGCATTCATAAAAACCTGATTTCTTTTTCCCCTCACCACACCAGAAATGATCAGTGACAAGTGCTGTTGATTTGATTTCTTACCAGAATTAGCATCTTATATTTCCGTTCCTCATTTCTTATCTTTCTAACAGCATTCCCTTTAAATTTCCCTCACTGGTGTCTCTCTCTTGCGTTCTCTCTCTCTCTCTCTCTCTCTCTCTCTCACACACACACACACACACACACACACACACACACACACACGAAGAGTCAGGACTTAACACTGAAAAAATACCTTAGGGGCTTAAAACTTGCCTTATTAAGAAACAGGAGGAGCCTTATAAGAATCATGTTTATTGACAAAGCAAAACTTGTAGAATTTTCAGGTGATTCTTAGAAGCCACTGTGGTTGAGAAGCATAATTAGAGGATCTTTCTAAAGTGAAAATCCTATTTCTTTTCTTTTTTTTCCTTAAGATTTTACTTATTTGAGAGTGAGAGAGAGCGTGAGCGGGGTGGAGAGGGAGAAGCAGGCTCCCCCTGACAGGGAGACTGATGGGGGCCTCCATCCCAGAACCCTGGGATCATGACCCAAGCCCAAGGCAGACGCTTCACCAACTGAGCCACCCGGGCGCCCTGCATTTTTCTTCTAAAAACCTTTTACTGGCTCCTTGTTGCTTCCTGGATGAAGTCCAAGCTCTTCTCACGGTATTCGCAGTCTTCTGTGAGCTGACCTAGCCCCTGACTGCTGCAGCTTCCTGGGCCTTCCCACCTTCCTCCCGGCAAAGCCGCCATCTATGCTGTGCCACCAGCTGCAGGAAGGTTTCCTTCCCCCTTGGAGATGGCAGGGGAGCCTGCATTGATTTCCCCTTGCTTGCTCCTCCAGCCTTCTGTGTCCATGAGCACTCTGCCTGGAATGCTCTTTAGTTCGCCTCCCACGTGGGCTGAGTTCCTGAGCACCCTTGGAGACTTTCACCTTCACAGCACTGCCTCCCTTCCTGTGGGATCTCTGCTGCTGCTGCGGAGTCCATGCTTGATGCCACCACTGCATTTATGTCTCTGAAGCTGTCCTTTTACCTGTCACCTCCTGGGCCGCGAGCCCTTGTTTGATGCCTAGGACTTGGTCTTTCATTTCAGTATTCTCAGGCCCTGTAATTATCTGGGCATCTCTTTGTGACAGAATGTGTCACCCTGTGAAGTCTGGTTGCTTTTATGAGATGGTAGGTTTGGGTTATATAAAATGATAGGTCACAACACACAGGAATTAAGAGTAAACACTATCTCGTGGACATTTACTGTTGGTGGCTTGAAAGCGCCATGCAGCAGCTCTCTGCCATCCAGACTGGTACCAGTCACTGTCCTTTCCACCTTGTTTACATTGACTTCTGCTCTCACTAGAGGTTAGAGAATCAGGATGGTCTTACTGCCACACGTATTACTCAAATGTTCTGAGGGGATTCAGATTAACCATGAATTACCAAAATATAAAGTATGTGTCAAAATTTGCTGGTTTGGTGTTCCTGGAATTTGTGATAACTACAAATTAGAGTAAATATGGTTTGAAGCTGGTTTTTGTTTGTTTTTGTTTTTTTATTTTAAGTAAACTGTACCCCACACATGGGTCTCACACTACCAGCCCGCGATCAAGAGTCTTGTACAACCATCTGAGCTAGCTGAGGATGCCAGAGGCTGGTTTTTTAAAATTTCAATCGATCAATTGATCGATCTACATATTTAATGCTATAAATTCCCCTCTATCCACTAATTTAGCTGCATCTCACAACCTTTGGTATGTTTTATTCATTTCAGAGTGTTTTGTAATTTCCCTCGTGGTTTCTTTTTTCATTGAAAAAAATGTAAAAACATCACACCCCGCCCTTAGAAAAATTAAACTCATAATGGGTAACTTTGTATCCTGTTTATTTAGAATTCTGTCTTAAGCAGGATCACATGTCTGAAAGTATTGCTTGAAAAGAGTTTTAATGGCTGCATAGTATTCCATCATATCACTGTACCACACTTTAACATTGTCACTGTGGTTGGGCAGGTAGCTTGTTTCTAAACAGTTTTCTGTTACAAACAACACTGACAGTTTTCCTGTGGTCGGGCATGTAGCTTGTTTCTAAATAGTGATGATTGTCTTTGAAAGTGTTTGTTGACATCTGTGTTTGCTTAGGATACATTCTTTATCGGTGNCCTGTTTATTTAGAATTCTGTCTTGAGCAGGATCACATGTCTGAAAGTATTGCTTGAAAAGAGTTTTAATGGCTGCATAGTATTCCATCATATCACTGTACCACACTTTAACATTGTCACTGTGGTTGGGCAGGTAGCTTGTTTCTAAACAGTTTTCTGTTACAAACAACACTGACAGTTTTCCTGTGGTCGGGCATGTAGCTTGTTTCTAAATAGTGATGATTGTCTTTGAAAGTGTTTGTTGACATCTGTGTTTGCTTAGGATACATTCTTTAAAACGGTGGTTCTGGGCNTCCCCCTGCTTGTGTTCCCTCTCTCGCTGGCTGTCTCTATCTCTGTCGAATAAATAAATAAAAAATCTTTAAAAAAAAAATAAAATAAAACGGTGGTTCTGGGTCAAAGGATGTGAAGACCAGTAAGTCTTTATTATATATGTATTCAGATTGTGTTTCAGAAAGTTTGTGATGCATAAGGCAAAGCTTCGGTATAGTCAGATCTTCACTTAACGCAGGAAAGTTAGCCTGCCTGGGCTGTCTGTGTGAAGTGATGTTCCTAAGAGCTAAGAAAGTAAAAGGTGATGAGGAAAAGCAAAGGAATAGCTCTTTAAATGACCACTCCCACCCCCTCTCCCATTCAAATAATGATTTTTTCCAACTGTATAGCAACTGTGAAATCACTAGCTATGAATTTTTTTTTTAAAGATTATTTATTTATTTATTTGACAGAGATAGAGACAGCCAGCGAGAGAGGGAACACAAGCAGGGGGAGTGGGAGAGGAAGAAGCAGGCTCATAGCAGAGGAGCCTGATGTGGGGCTCGATCCCAGAACGCCAGGATCACGCCCTGAGCCGAAGGCAGACGCTTAACCGCTGTGCTACCCAGGCGCCCCAACTAGCTATGAATTTTTGTCCATTGTGTTGGAAGATACTCTTAAATGACAGTTCCTTGGAGATCTCAAAATGGCTCAAACTTCGTCTCTTAGCTGTGGTTAGTAGCAGAGGAACTTAGTGGTTTGTACCCTAGATGCCTCACCGGTTGTTTTCCAGTCCCCAGCCACAGTTTTTGATTTGTGGAAAATTGTTTTCATTCTTTACAGTTTTGGCCATCACTGCAGACCTTTCTTCCCCTCCCCCTTAAAAAAAAGATTTTGTGTATTTATTTATTTGAGATCGAGAGAGTGCACGAGCAGGGGGAAGGGCAGAGGGAGAGGAAGAAGCAGACTCCCCTGGAGTAGGGAGCCCAATGCAGAGCTCGATCCCAGGCGCTGGGATCATGACCTGAGCCGAAGGCAGACGCTTAACCGACTGAGCCACCCAGGTGGCCCCCTCTTTCCCTTCTTTCGCCCACCATCTAAAGGGTCCCCAAGTCTTGTTGATTTCCTCTCATTGATAAACTTGAATTCAGCTTTCCTGCATTCTCATTGCCACTAAACCGGTTTAGGATAGCATCCTCCACTAGGATTGCTGCCAAGGTGTTTTGCTGGTCTAAAATCACAGCAAGTCATGTCACAGCTGCTTAGCATGTCATACCAAACATTTGGGAACCTGTCCGTTGTCAACCAGTTCAGCCACTTGGTGTTCTTCTATCACACGGTTCTGAAAAAAGTACCCATTGGGATTCATCATTGTTTCATTGCCACAGTGTTGTTGTGTATTCTGTGGATATATGCCCAGGAGTAGAATTATTGAAACAAAATATTGGTGTCATTTAATATTTTGAGACATTTTTCACATTTTTCCAAAAGGGTGTGTTTAGTTATTCCTCTTGCGGCCAATGAGTGCACAACGGCACTCACTTTACCTTAGTTCATCCTTGGAAAGGTTTTGCTGATTGGGTAAGAGAAGACATCTTTCATGACTGTTTTAACTTTGGTTTTCTCTGGATTTGAGTGTTTTCCCCTGTGTTTGTTAGCTAGTCTTATAGAAAGTTTAGAGGAAGAGAGACAGTCACTTTTAAGAATTAGGTCTGACAGAGACTGAAGTGGCTTTTGGAGTGTTGGTAACAGGAAGAGCTTTAGTTAGTATTTGTTACTCCTCGACACAAGTGATAGAAACTTGAAACTAGCATAGGCATCAGGAAAATGGCTCAGTTAAGAAATGTCGGGTTTTTTTGTTTTCTGGGTTTTTTTTAAATTCAGGGAAGTTTAGACAAATAAGTCATGGATAAGGCAGGGATATAGGTGGGCCAAGGAGTGTTTCTGGAACCTCCTTCTGTTTCTGCTTCTTCTACAAAGCATGTTGATCTAGCGTGTTGATTCCTTCCTGACAGCCAAGCTTCCCCAGTCCCACGCCATCCAGAAGTGTCTACTGCCGTCTAAGAGGGACTAACGCGCCCCCCCAATCCCTCACTTCCCATTTGAAATATTTTGAGATTTTTGTGTTTCAGTGACAGATTGGGGCTGCATCTTACCACCTCTTGCTAGTGTAGCCAGGGTGCAGGGGCGCAAGAGTGCCTGGCTCCATGGGTCCCAGACAGACCAGGTTTGGCCACTTGCTACTGACAAAATCCAAAGGGAGAGACGCAAGTGGTGGTGAAACGGGAAAGGAATTTATTTCAGTGAGGCCAACACTGGAAAGACAGGGGACTAGGTTCTCAAAGACTGTCTACTACGTACCATAAAAACTTCCAGATTTATATAAGAAAAATGTGAGGCAAAGATTGATGGGTAGGTGCAGGTGGGCAGTGAAGGTCAAGTCCATAGTCATGGGTGGCGTTTTGCTGGCCTTGGGCAGTTTTTATTGCTTGGGTTGGGGAGTGGTTCCCATTAGGGGATGCTTTGCCCATGGAGTCTTTTGCCTGAGATAGACAAGATGGAAAGAAGGATTTTATCAATTAGAAAGTTCAACGCCAAAATGGAGGTAGTTGAAATCCTTTTGCTGGAACCATAGGACCTGAGTAAGTTTGTTCTCAGAAAAAAGAGCCTATAGGGCAGGGGTAGATGAGTGAAGAAACTAGCGCATACAGTAACACAGTAGTTGGCATCTGCCACATAAAACAAAAACTTATTATTATTTTTTTAATCTCTAGACCCAGTGTGGGGCTTGAACTCACAACCTGAGATCAAGTTGCATACTCTACTGAATGAGCTGGCCGGGAGCCCCTTCTTCTTAAGCCAACAAATATAGAAGTGTAAATGAGATGGGAGAGGAGGAGAGAGCCAGAGGAAGAACCAGGTTGACTGATCTTCAGGCTTGGTTTTTGTGATTTGGTTCTCTGATACCCCTGTAGGCAGAAGGAAGGATTTCTGGGAAGAAGACCTGTGGGGAGTGGGTAGAGGATACGGTTTGTTATAATGTTGCAGAAGTTTCTATTTCAGAGAAAGTGAGTGGCATCACTCTAGATTAAATCAGGGACACTTGTGATGTGGAAAAGAGTTATTTGGTTTCTAAGCAGCGGTTTCTTGGGTCAGGTAGGTAATATAAGTGGGTCAGGTTGGCTGGGGTATTTACACAGTAAACAGGTTAGGTCTTTCCATGCAAACATGTGTGCCTGTCTTTTATCTTAGAACACTCAGCCTTCTTGATTTCTTTTTACCCTTTGATAGAAATAAGTACGCAGAAATGTTTTTCTACTGTAAGAAAATTGGTACAAACATGATGAGAAATGATACTTGACACCGTGGCCTACTCCTCCCGTGGATAAAATGAAGTTCAGGGCATTGGAGACTGATGAATGGGAGAGGTTTTCTTCTGTAGGGGGATTCTAGCCTTCTGTATTGGTATTCTCCTTTGCTGCTTAAGTTGGCTTGGGAGTAATAGCTTGTAATTAGAAACGTTTTTACGATTTATGCCTCTTAAGTAGATTCTGTACTTCTCCAAATAAGACAGCAAACAAAATACTGGGCTCACGTACAAAAGGCTTAGCTGATATTTGGAAAGCTTGAATCCATTAGCGTAACTGCTTTTATTGCAAAGCACTGCCATTGGCTTTTTGAGTTCTTACCTGAAAGTGTGGCCCTAGAGACCCATATAATACATGGGCTCTACCTGGGGCTGGTGCGTTATCACTGCTTCATCTCGTCTACACGGTGATAGTGTTCTAGCTGATTGAACACTTAATTCACTAATACCTAGCCAGCAATTAATGTAAGAAGATGTGTACAAACAAAAAACAACGCCAGGGAAAATAATGCAAATTGCTTTCAACTTCTCACATCTGTTTCCAAAGTCTTCTCAGAGTTAAAGAAACCCTGTTGTGGAATTTTTAGGCCACATCTGGAGCCAACTTTGGAAAAAGTTGAGTGTACAAGATTTTGGGGCGGGGAGGGGGGCAATGGGGACAAGGAGAGAGTACTTTTTTTTAAAGTTAAGAATCACCAGAGAGAGAGAGAGAGAGATTGGGAGAGAGAATGAAAGGGTTTTTAGCCTGGAGAGGTAGGTAGAAGATCTGGCTGATTCTGGAGGCAGATTAAGGTGTTTTTAAAAATTACTTACTTTCAGTAAACTCCGTGCTCAACATGGGCCTCAAACTCACAACCCCAAGATCAGGAGTCACGCACTCCTCTGACTGAGCCAGCCAGGCACCCCAGGAGAGCCTACTTTCATGTTTCTCTCTTGCTGTTGGGAATAGGAGAGTAAAACCCAAATGGTTCCATGAGAACAGTCTTCTGAGAATGAGGTGTGGGGTGGAAGCCATAGGAGAGTGCTTGTCTCCACAGCCAAATCCTGTGAAAAAGTCTTAGCACGTTCCTGTTCAAGAGCAGAAGGAACAAAGGGGATTTGACATCATACTTTCGAAAAGCAGATTTAAAAGAATAAGTACCTACTGATTTTGAGAGGTGTGTTTTTACTCTAGTTGGCGGTACTGTCTTTTCTGTCCTCAGGAACGTGAGTCCAGTGCTGCTTAGCTGTCATTTTCTTTCTTCCTTCCTTCTTTCCTTTCCTTTCTTTTCTTCTCTTTTTTCTTTCTTTCTTTCTTTTTCTTTCTTTCTTTTCTCTTTCTTTCTTTCTTTCTTTCTCTCTCTCTCTTTCTTTCTTTCTTTCATTCATTCATTTTTATTTATCTGTCAGCACAAGCGGAGGTGGGGGAAGGCAGAGGGAGAAGCAAGCTCCCCGCTGAGCAAGGAGCCCAACGCGGGACTCAATCCCAGGGCCCCAAGATCATGACCCGAGTTAAAGGCAAACGCTTAACTGACCACGCCACCCAGGCTGTCCCTAGCAGTTATTTTCTTGTTAAATCCTTGCTCTGCTTCAAGGAAAAGATTCTAGGTTACTTTCCTGTCTCCAAATCCAGTTTTTGTTTTGTTTTGCTTGTTTCTTCGTATCTCTTGCTAGAAGAGAAAAATTAATTTTTGTCTAAAGGAAGAGTGATTTTTTTTAAATTTATTTTTTAAGACCAGGAAGACAGGATGTTTAAGCAGAACACTTAAGAAAATTCCTTACTTTGGAATATGTAGTACATTCCATAGTTCAAAATCTTAAAAGTACAAAAGGTGATGATGGGGGAATAAGGAAATAATGGAAATTATTGGGCCCTAGAATGCTGGCATTGTGTTTGTATCTGGTCTCTGAAATTAACTGCTGGCCAGGTAATTTAACGGCAGCTAGCAAGTGCAGAATTAACCTCCTTAGAGATAGGGTGGTTTCCATTTTATAGTATATCCTCCTGTCTAAATAAACATGTGTACCACACCCATTTTTATTTATTTTTATTTATTTATTTATTTATTTTAAAGATTTTTTAAATTTATTTGACAGAGATAGAGACAGCCAGCTAGAGAGGGAACGCAAGCAGGGGGAGTGGGAGAGGAAGAAGCAGGCTCATAGCGGAGGAGCCTGATGTGGGGGCTCGATCCCATAACGCCGGGATCACGCCCTGAGCTGAAGGCAGACGCTTAACCGCTGTGCCACCCAGGCGCCCCCCCACACCCATTTTTAAACATTGTTTTTGTACCTTGTCTTTTCAACTAATGACGTTGTTACATATCATAACATAAAAAGTTTCCTCCATCTTCTCCCTTGACTACAGAGTGGTTTCCATTGTTTGGTATTGGGGATGTTTCCAGTCTTTCACTGCTGTCCGTAAAGCTTTAGTGGCTAAGCTTCTGAAACTTTTGGAATGTATAGATCTAATAATTTCCTTTGTAGCAAAAATCCAAGCTTGTGTGCTGCAGCCATTTGTCCCTTTAGTCCTTTTTAATCTGAAAGGATCACTCAGTCTTTCTTCATTTCATGACATTGACATTTTGACATGTAGAAAGCTCATCAAGGTGATTTTTGTCTGATGCTGCCTCATGGTTAGATTGAGGCTGTTGATGTTGGCAGGAACGTCCCAGAAGTAAAGCCGTGCTCACTGGGTCATACCTGCAGGGACCCACCACTGAAACTTGATCTTTTGGTGAAGTGGTGTCGGCCAGCTTTCTCCACTGAAGGTTTCTGTTTCTCCTTCAGGGATTAATAAACACCCGGTGCTAAGATACTTCGAGACTGTGTAGGTATTTCATTACTCCCTATACTCGACTCTGCACACTCACCTGTACTAGCATCCATCCATGGTGATTTAGTGTTTGAACCTTTCATCTTTACCCTGAGGACACTGCTAAAGGAGCTTGCTGATGACTGCGTGCAGTGTACTTGGGTTCTTCCTCACCCCCCTTCCCTTCATTGTGGAGATATTATGTAACTGAAGTGTGTTTGTTTGTGTTGGATTTAGGGTCCCCCCATCCTTACTTGTGTGTGTGCGCACGCGTGTCACATTCCCAGAGGCCCCCCGGTTCCGCAGCGTATGTATATTCAGGAAAGTGTCACACACCCCTCCAGTTTTTACCCTGAACCCACTCCTGTTCTGAAGGTTCTGAAGGTGACCACTTTTATTGGTCTCTGGCTTAACCTTTTGGTTTCTTTTTGTTCAGATGAGTGGATACATGTATATTTTCTTATTCCCCCATCTTTCTTACACAGCAAAGAGTGTACTACAGATACTGTTGTGCATGTTGCTTTCTTACCGATACATCCATCCGTAGAGGTTTGTCCTGTGGTTTTCCTGTTACAGTTGCATGGTACTCTGTTGTGCCCAGGTACCGTGTCCGCTGTTGGGTCATCTGGCTTCCCAGTGTCTCACGGTTACAAACAGTGCTGTGATGACTAACTGGGGGGCTATTTGCGCAGATACGTCGGCACGGTTAGAGGTGTGTCTTCAGGGTGAATCCTTAGAAATGAATTGGTGTGTGAAAAGGAAGCTGTGTGTGTAGTTTTGTTAGAGATGGCAGAAGTCCTCTCCCTGGAAGTGCTATACCAGTTTGGATTCCCTCAGCAGTAAATGAATTCTGTTTCCCCACAGCCTTACAATTGAGCGGGGTGTTATATCTTCTCAGTTCTCCTAATTTTATAGATGAGAAATAGATGAAATATGGTATGTCATTACAGTTCTAATCTGCTTACGGAACTATGGCATTTCTTAATCAGACGATAATTTTTTTTTGTAGACGAAACTGCAAAGGAAATCCGAATTGCTTGGTTGGGATTGGTGAGCATATTTGGTTAGGAGAAATAGATGAAAATAGTTTCCATAACATTGATGATCCCAACTGTGAGAGGAGAAAAAAGGTAAGTCGTCCTTTTTTAAGTGATCACTATGGGGTATTCCTCTGGGTTTTGTTTTGTTTTGTTTTGCATCTGTGATCAGAAACTATTACTGACTTGGGGGAACCCATGCAGCTTGCAGATAAGCAGTGGAACTTAAACTGCTTGAATTGGAACGGTTCTTAATGGTAATGCTTTAAATCAGGTGGCCATGTAACCCAGCAAGCCTATATGTGATAGTTGTAATTTAAATGCTGATTCTGTGTTGGCTTTCATATTGTTCATTTTATTTCGAACTCGTTTTTAAATGTCTCTTTAAAGGAAGTGGTAAGTCAAGGAAACAAGCTCCCATTAGTGCTATTACCACACTTTCTTGGGCTTGTATTTTTACATATTATACATATAACTGACAGTTTTACTTTTTTTTAGAATACACATTAAGATTTTCTAACCAAAAAGCGTGGTGTTCACAAAATAGTCAGCTATATAGATATTTTGTATATTAAAAAGAATGATTCTTTGTAAGTTCAGGAATCCTCAGTCTTTGGAAAAAGTTGCAGCCAATTCCCTCTGCTCCATTTCTCTCTCATGTATAGGATAGAAAGGAACTTTCATGGAAGTTTTACTTTATCATTCTCCTCAATGTTGACAGTTTAGGACTATAGCAAAGGAAAACTGTCTGTACACAGGTTTAGAACGGATCTGGCCTGGAGCCCGCTGTTTTAATTTTAGATGTAAGTGGCCAGAGAAGACTAGAAGACTGGGGAAGCCAACCCAGATGGAGCTTTCATGAAGTTATGTCCTACCCATGGCCAGGAGAGCCTTATGTGGTTATGCCATGTTGGTTGGGGTGCTGTTAACACATTTTTTATCTGAAATTTAAAAAATAATTCCTCTTATAATTTTTTTATGTAAGGGGAAATTGGTTTGTAATTGTAAATTTTGTATTTTTATAGAACTCATTTGTGGGCCTCACTAACCTTGGCGCTACGTGTTATGTCAACACATTTCTTCAAGTGTGGTTTCTCAACTTGGAGCTGCGGCAGGCACTGTACTTGTGTCCAAGTACCTGTAGCGACTACATGATGGGAGATGGTATCCAAGAAGAGAAAGGTTAGTGGGGTGGGTGTGGGGCCGGCTCCCTTCACAGCATATTGCCAGCTAGAACACTTGGCAAATGCAGGAAACTAACTTCTAAGTGCTCGTTATGTGCTGGGCATGGTGGGAGGAGGTCCTTTGTAAACATTGTCAGGATTCAAGATCGGTTTCCTTTTTTTCTGTAAATTTATTATTTATTTACTGAAATGGCTCATATTCAAGTGAAGGAGATCCATTTGATTATTCTTTTATAGCTTACAGCTACAATTTCTCTATGTAATACGCCGTGATTGTAGTCCATTAATTTGTAGTGATTGCTAAATATCAGTCAATAAAGCAGACAAGGATACTCTTTTCTCCCTGGTTTGAGAGACTTAATACTTCATTGTGACCACAGGTAGTCTTTTGTCCTGATTCCCAAATACGCCGACTTTTGTGATACCCTCTAAAATTGAGGTTAAATTCCCACTAACCTTGGCAAAATCAATCACCAATAACAGCTACACTCGTTTAGAGTGTTTTTAGACTGAATCAGTTTCAAACTACTTCCATTGCAGTTACTTAGTTTATTTCATGAACAGTATGTGGATTATTATTCCTGATTGATACTTTCTATTTAGAGATTATTCTCTTTAAGATGGAACTTTCATGGAATAAACCAGATTTTTCTCTTTCTCAAAGCTGGGGGATGGAGGGCAGTGAATGTCTGAGATTACATAGGCCTGAGAGCTCCAAGTTGGGTACTTTGGCTCTTGCTTCCATCTGTAAATCCTGTACTATGTTTTATATGATTTGATTTGGGCACATGCTCATGTCTTTGACTCTGAGAGGGAATAGGTAGAGCCCTGTAGACAGTGGGTAATGCTTTAGAGTCTTGGTCCTTGTTAATAGTAATCTGCTTCAAAACACAGTGCTTACAGGGCACTTGGCTGGCTCAGTTGGTAGAGAGTGTGATTCTCGATCTTGAGGTCATGAGTTAGAGCCCCTACTTAAAAAACAACACAGGGCTTAAAAAAATTTTCCCCACCCCCCTTACAAATTCATAAGATTATTTCCACAAAACTTTACTTTTATAGTTCTGAATATTTAAATCTAGATTAATAATATATTAAGTGTTTAATATGTATGTAAAGGATGGCTAATGTAAAATGGATCCTTTTTGATTTTTAGTTATTTTGCTAAAGTATATATTTCCTAGTGAGATGACAGTTTCATAACAAGTGAAAACTAAATTTCTGTTTTATAAAATGATGTATCATGGCCTCTTTTGGGTATTGTGACTGTAACGTGATCTTCAAAAAAATACATATTTTTAAAAATTTCTGAACACATGAATTTTTATATTTTACCAAAGGTGTTCCTCACCTTGTTCTCTGATAAGAGTGTGTATTTCTGCTATTTTAATAGGCACAGTGAAAGTGGGGTGGAAAGGCTTTGTGTTGGATTTGATGGGATCTGAGTTCTGCTTCCAGTTCAGTCACTCCCTTATTTTACAGATAGGAAAGCCATGGGCACCTGGGTAGTACAGTTGGTTAAGCTTCCGAATCTTGGTTTTGGCTCAGGTTGTGATCTCACACTCATCTAAGATCGAGCCCCATGAGAGGTTCTGTGCTTTGTGTGAAGTCTGCCTGAGATCCTCTCCCCCATCCCCCTGCCCCTCCTGCTCCGTCTCTCACTTTCTCTAAAATAAATCTTTTAAAAAAATTTTTTAAAGGAAAACCAGCAGAGGAGAAGTTATTTTATTACCATTTTTTAATTTTAAGAGAGAGAGCATGTGGGAGCAGGGATAGGAGCAGAGAGAGAGAGAGAGACTCTCAGGCGGACTGCATGCCAAGTGCAGAGCTGGTCGTGGGGCTCAATCTTATGACCCTAACAGCCAAAATCAGTAGTTGCAACCTCAACGGACTGAGCCACTCAGGTGTCCCAGAGGAGGAGTTATTTTGGAGTTAAAAGTATGAAGTATCTAACCTGTAAGATAGGAGCGTTGGAGTAGACATAAGCTTAGCTTTTAATGGCCCTCAAAGCCTTTGCACCCCAGGAAGTAAGATTTTTACATTTATTTTATAAACGAAATGTTGACCTATGGAAATTCACAGTTGGTAGTAAAGAGATAAACCATTCGGAGTCCAAATAGGAGACAGAAACAACACAGTAAATTGAACAGAAAGAATGGGGAATTATTATATATATATGTATATATATATACACACACACACACACACATATATTAAGGTTTTTTTTTAAATGGTGAATTTATATTTGGATTTAGCCAGCTGGACTCAGTTTAGATGATCCCAATTTTGTTGGCAACATCCAAAGCATCATAGTCAGGAGCCAGTTGAACATAGGCTGCCTTTTCTCCATTAGGCCCGATCAAGGTGTTGACCTTGGCCATGTCGGTGTCCTAGAGCTTCTTCACAGCCTGTTTGATCTGGTGCTTGTTGGCCTTGACATCCACAGTGAACACAAGTGTGTTGTTGTCTTCTATTTTCTTCATGGCTGACTTAGTAGTCACGAGGAACTTGATGATGGCATAGTGGTCAGGCTTGTTTCTCCTGGGGGTGTTCTTCTGAGGATATTTGGGCTGCCTTTGGAGAGTCAGAGTCTTGGGTCGTTGGAATGTAGGGACGTGCGGATCTTTTTTTTGTGTGTGTGTGTGTGTGTGCCTGTGGACGCCTTTCAGCACCGTTTTTTGACCTTCAAGCCTTTACTTTGACTTCAGTTTTGGGAAGAGCAAGGGCCTCCTTCTTAGCATTTGGTGCCATCTTTGTGAAAGGGGTATATTAAATTTTTTTGGATATTAAGGTGTTTTTGTGTGTGTGTTTTTTTTTTTTTTTTTTTTTTTTGTTAAGTAGTCTCTTCACCCATTGTGGGGCTTGAACCCTGAGATGGAGTCACATGCTCTACCAACTGAGCCAGACAGGGGCCCTGAATTGTTTTTATATCCTACAAGATAGACTGTATTTTTAATTTTGAAAACATACATATATTACTGGAAGGTTTTTTTAGAAGGGATTTTTTTTTTTTAAAGATTTTATTTATTTATTTGACAGAGACAGCCAGAGAGAGAGGGAACACAAGCAGGGGGAGTGGGAGAGGAAGAAGCAGGCTCCCAGCGGAAAAGCCTGATGTGGAACTCGATCCCAGAACGCCGGGATCACGCCCTGAGCCCAAGGCAGACGCTTAACGACTGCACCACCCAGGCGCCCCAGAAGGGATTTTTTAAATTGAATTATAGTTGACAATATATTAGTTTCAGGTGTACAGCATAGTGATTTGACAATGACATATGTTACAAAATGCTCCCCAAGAATAGGGAATTATTAACAGGAAATTAGAGTAATGGGGTGAGTGGTTAGTAAGAATTAAAGAGGACTTGAAAAAATATAGGACTAGCAGATGTAGGGAGCAGCCACTACCCCCAGGGCAAAAAAAGAACACCCCAGGGGGACTCTTCTAACCTTTGCTCAGGCCTGAAATCTGGACCACTGGAGAATGCCCTGTGCAGGCTCACTAGACGGCTGAGAAGGTGCTGAGCTGCTTCCTCCATAGGGACCCCTACTTGAGACTGTCTACAGGGAGATCCTGGGTCTCCTAGTAAGTCACCTGAGAGGGTGCCTAAGAGGTCATTTGCGAGGTGGTCATTCCAGAGGAAGTGCCTCACCAGAGGCAGCCTGCTTTGGCCGCTGCCAGAGGTGGCACTGCAGGAAGCTGCTGGATGCTGTTGGCTGCAGGAGCCTGGTGGGGCCGGCACAGCTGAACCCTCCAGTGCCCTCTGCTGGCAAGACGTAGCCTTGCGCAGGCTGGTAAAGGAGAGGTGTTGGCCTAACTGATCACTGTTTATCACAGTGAGCAAAGCAGGGTAGTGAAGCACAGAAGATAACGCTCGAGTCTTTCGGGGCTCTTGAGATCCACGTTTCCTATTTAAAATACCTTCCCGACGCACTAGGACTTGCCGCTCTAAAATTGTAGGATTTTAAAATACATCATTATATTCATTCAAGTTTGAATTCTGTCACTTGCTTAATTTATGACAAGTTTACATTAATGAGATTATATTAAAATGTTTTGCCATCTTACATGAATGGTAAACACAGTCTATGGTTTTTATATTGGACTGAACATTTCAGTGTGATTTGACACTAGAAAACTATAGTCACGGTAATGCACGGTATAACTCTTTTTTTTTTTAAAGATTTTATTTATTTATTTGAGGGAAGGAGAGAGTAGCCAGAGAGAGCACAAGCCAGGGGAGAAAGGCAGAGGGAGAAGCAGACTCCCTACTGAGCAGGGAGCCTGATGTGGGACTCAGTCCCAGGACCCCGGGATCATGACCTGAGCCGAAGGCAGAGGCATAACCATCTGAGCCACCCAGGCGCCCTGTAATGCATGTATGACTCTTGCCATGAGCCATGGGTGCCTCATTACTTCCCAAACGAATGTGATTACTAATTTGTTTCTATTAAAGCTTTAGAACTATAATAAAACATTAATGTGCTGTAAATGTAAGGGTGCTTAATTATGATCTCATGTAAAGAAGTACATATTTTAAAGAAAAGTAGCAGTTTTCTAAAAACAACATGTTTTTTAACAGATTATGAGCCTCAAACAATTTGTGAGCATCTTCAGTACTTGTTTGCCTTGTTACAAAACAGTAATAGGCGATACATTGACCCATCGGGATTTGTTAAAGCCTTGGGCTTGGACACAGGGCAACAGCAGGTAAGAACCCTTAAATTCTATTGATTTTTTTTTTTAAAGATTTATTTATTTATTTGAGAGAGGGAGAGGCAGCACAGTTGGGGGTGAGAGGCAGAGGGAAAAGGAGAGAGAGAGAGAGAATCCTCAAACAGACTGCCCACTGAGAGGGGAGCCCGATTCGGGGTCCAGTTCCAGGGCTCTGAGATCGTGACCTGAGCCGAAATTAAGAGCCAGATGTTTAACCTACTGAGCTGTCCAGGTGCCCCAGAACCTTTGTTTTTGTTTTTTAAATATAAAAAGGTACCCAGGCGTTCCTTAGAATGTTTGTAGGAGGAAGTGAAGTGAAAGACTTCTTAAAAATGAACTTTTTTCTATGTTGAATTAGAGCATTTATTTGACTGTTCAGCATATTACACGTTTTCCTTGATTCCATTTCTGAAAACTCATATGTGAGTACAAACTGATTCAACATAGCTCTAGTCCTTATTTGAAAATGCTAAGTTCAAAATAGAGCTAGTTTCTGGAACATTTCACTTATTGCTGTTTGTATCAGAAGTTGAAAAGCAAGGTGTGGTTTTTCTTTTTATTAATCCAAACTTGCATTGCAGGATGCCCAAGAATTTTCAAAGCTTTTTATGTCCCTTTTGGAAGACACTTTGTCTAAGCAAAAGAATCCAGATGTGCGGAACATTGTCCAACAGCAGTTCTGTGGAGAATATGCTTATGTAACCGTGTAAGTGTGTTTCAGCTTTCCCACCATGCATTCTCTTCTAAGACTGTTACTCACACGTTATCTGATTTTCAGTTCAGTTCCAAGTTACAGCTTTCATGGGCCATCATGGGGCCAGTAATATTTATAGTAATTCATTTCCATGGGAACATGTAAACAGCTGACGTGGTAGATGCAGTTGAACCCATTGAGATATTGAGAGCTGTGTGTGGTTGAGCTCTCACCGTGCACTTTATGGCTGTGGTGTGAGCTCAGAGAGGGAGATTGGAACCAGTAGAATACTGAAAGTGAATGTAGAAATGCCTCTTGAAATTTTTCCTAATCATAAACTACATGGCTCACCAATCACTTTTTTATTTTTAAGATATAGTGTAAATAATTTCTATGAAAGAAAAACAAGGTAATAGATGCTTCTTTTCATAGTTCTAGAGTGTAATACAATGGAACTGGATTGTTTTCCCACTCTGATCTTAATTTTATCGCTCTGTTTTATTATAGTTGCAATCAGTGTGGCAGAGAGTCTAAGCTTTTATCAAAGTTTTATGAACTGGAGTTAAATATCCAAGGCCACAAGCAATTAACAGATTGCATCTCAGAATTTTTGAAGGTATTCGAATTTTGGCGTATATGTTTCTGCTCACTAACCGTTAAATACTACTCTGAATGTTTTTGATTTAATGGCTAAATTCATTATTAGCCTTTTCCACATATGAAGTGTCTGTTTCTGTAATGATCTGGAAGAATCTTTGTAAATTTTAAAGTGCTGAAACAGGCTCTGCAAATAATGTGTTAAAATAATTGGGGCTCTTTCCGTTATTTTACATGTAAAGTTACGTGTTAAAACTTGGATGATTAGGGGTGGTAGAGTGTTTAAGGAAATCTAAACTCTACCATCTGGTTAATTTCACTTAAGGAGAACTACGAGGTGTGGAACGCACATCACTATGATCATTCTTTAGCCCCTCCGCTCCGTATCTCTTCTTGCTGTGTATGTGGATGCATGTGGAGGGAGGGGAGTGGCTCCCTTTCATTCTGAGTTGGGAAGGCTGCTCGGGGAAACCTTTGTACCAAGTGGGAACAAGCACATGGCATAATAGACAAGCTCATCCTATAGCTTCCTGCCTTAAAATATTTTTGTACCTTTTTCCTTTCTTAGCACAACTTGTTAGCCTGCTTCAAATACTCATTTACTGAATTCATTCAGCTAGATACCGGTGGAGTGCTTTACTGTGTTTACACACTGATTCAGTGGTTGGTGATAACCCTGGTGGGCGAAACTGAAAACTTTTGCCTTGTAATGTAGTGGTGTGGGGACTGGGGACAACAGTAAAATACGCAGTGTGTCACCTAGAATAAGTACTAGAGAGAAAAATAAATCTGGGAAAGGGGATGGAGAATGTGGTAGGGTTGAGAGTAGGGTTGGTTGCAGTTAGAAATAAAATGATGGAAGGTGAAGGAGTGAGCCATGGAGGAAATGGGAGGAAGTACAGGGCTTGAGACAAGAATGTGCCTGGTGGCTTGAGGAACAGCAAAGTCAGTGTAGTTGAAGTGGATAAGCAAGGGGAGAAAGATGTTGTAGAGGTAACTAAGGATCATACCCAATGGAGCCTGGTGGGCCTTGGCCTTGGCCTTGACTTTGAGTACAGTGAGATGCCTTCGGGGGATGGTAAGCATAGAACTACATTTGTTTGAACAGGATAGTTCCGGGTGCTGTCTTGAGAATTGCCTGAAGGTGGGGCAGGGGCAGGCAAAGGATTGATGCTGGCTTCGACCAAGGATCATCTGAAGAGGTGATAAGTAGTGTTGTTTGGATTTTGGATACATTCTCAAAGGAGGGCTGATACACTTTGCTGACTGGGCATGGAGAGAAGGGGAGGAGTCAAGGATTACTAAGTTTTGACCTGAGCGCCAGGTAGGATGGAGTTTCCAAAATTGCTCTGGGAAGGACTGTGGGAGGAATAGCTTGGGAGAGAGATTGGGAGTTTGCTTTGGGGTGTGTTAGATTTGAGACGTGGTTCAGGGGTTTGGGGCTGGATAAAATCAGGATTGAGAGAGATGAGGACCAAGGACTGAGCCTTCAGACATTTCAGACACAGGGAATCAGGGAGATAGGAGGAGCTGGCAAAGGATGCTGAGTGGGAGGACTGGCCAGTGAGTTAAGAGGATGTAACAGGAAAAATTTAAAAAGAAACCACTAAGCTATACCACTGAATTTCCCAAGGTCTTTTAGCTTTATCTCATCCGCATGATTCAGCAGTTTTAACTGTGTGTGTGACTATGTATGTGTGTGTCTGTGTATGATTTTGTATATATGTAGTTTTGTGTTCTCGTGCCCATATGTAATCTTAAATTAATTTTGTTGCATCAAAGTACATACGATTTTTTCCCCCTGTACAATCTACTTCTTTAGATTTCCCAGAAATGGGATTATCAGGACAAAGTGTTTTTGAGGATTATTTTTTAAAATCATACATTTTGGAAAGAGGCACAATTTTAAATCACCGTATGCAAATTAATATCACTGCTAAGTAGGGCCTTTTATGTGTCGGGCCTTTTATGTGTCCTTCATTACTTGGAGTGGCTTGATCGTCAACAGGTGGGGGGGCTGTTACTTAAAATGAAATTATGCTATACGTCAGAGATTTGATCACTTTTTAAAAATCTTTACATCTTCTAATTTTTTTTAAGTAATGTCTTGTTTCTGATCAGGAAGAAAAATTAGAAGGAGACAATCGATACTTTTGTGAAAACTGTCAAAGTAAACAGAATGCCACAAGGAAGATCAGACTGCTGAGCCTTCCCTGCACCCTGAACTTACAGCTGATGCGGTTTGTCTTTGACAGGTAGATATGTAGGAATAGCCCTGTTTGTTGCTCATTGTGGACTCATTTGTGCAGATTTTACCATAGACAGATGAAGTCATAGAATGCCTTTACAGTTTGAAACTCTAGGTTTGGGATTGAGAGTTGTAGGTGGGACCTACCATTTTGGTTTTATCACAGTTCTTAAGGAAGCCAGCCATATCTGAGCGAGGACTAGAAAAGTAGGGAATCCTACTATTATTATATATAACTATTATTATAATAAACACTGCAAAGGAAAACAAACATATAGGTAAGAACTGAATTATCTTGATGTTCTGTATTTTTGAATAAGAACTAGAGTTAATTTCTACTTATTACAATCTTTTACCCCACCCGACCCCCATGGGAATATATCTTTGATTTTATAATTAAAATAAAGGCAATGTTTGCACATGCGCATTACTTCTACGAAGCAGGAGCGTCTGTGGTTCTCTCGTGATTATATTAAAACTTCTGAAAATAAGTTTGGAATCAGTACTTTAAATTCATACTTTTCACTTCTTTTCCACCAATTATAAGACAGCATTATGTTGATAATCGTACAAATTTTTGAGCAGGATTGCTGAGTGAAACCTACCTAGGTACCATTGAGTTTATTAAAATAGCTGGTAGAGTTTATACATTGTTTTATGATTGTTTTAAATATAAATATAATTAGCTTTCCTCTTGGTTAGGCAAACCGGACATAAGAAAAAGCTGAATACCTACATTGGCTTCTCAGAAATTTTGGATATGGAGCCTTATGTGGAGCATAAAGGTAATATTCTTACCGAGCAGTGATCATTGTAATGCTCAGAGACTGTAACTTGTGATCAGCTTGTGATGAATACAGAATAGCATTTTATAACTATTCTCTGCTAACTCTTGTCTGGGAACAAAGGCTTTTTAGGCGAGCCGAGATGTTACTTTCATTTTCCATGAGTAAGTACACCACAGAGATTAGATGGTTCGTCAGTACCTACAAAAGAATAAAAGGGGGAGAAGGTATTTTACTGTCTGAACCCACGCGTGGTCCCTTCGTGTCAATACCACGTCTGTAGTTCCTCATAAAATGAAGTCTCTCTGAGCTGCCTCCATTCGTGGTTTTTTGTTTTTTTTTAACTTTATCGAAAACTCTGGGTGGCATAATTCCAATATTTATGCTGTAATTCTCCCTGTCTGTGATGATTGATGAGTTCCAGGATGCTGTGACATAGTATCAAGAAGAAGTAATTTACTACCTTTTTCTTTTGGTTGTCATCACCTTACCATACAGGACGGTGCTTGATAGAGAAAAAAAATTTGGCCCTTTTGTGTCTCTTGCCCTGAGTGGAAGGACTGTTTCCCTTCCTTTCTCAGCTTACTATTTATTAATTTTTTAATATAGAAATTATATCATAATTTTTGTCTCTTTCCATAAAAAGCTTCTGGATGCAACTTACAGTAGCAACAAGCCCTAAAAACCTTTGAAAGAAACACTTGGGGAGGTTGGGGAATGATGTTAAGTATTTCAGCTTTAAAATGCGTGATGTTCTCAATGCTGTGGTTTGAAATTTGCGCTCGGTGGAGGAGGCAAACAGCTGGAGACTTGGCTCCTGGGCTTGGTTATTATTATATTTGATTGAATAATAAACTTAGCTGTAGTTCACTTTGTGTAGTGATTTGCTTCCTGCCTGCTTTGTTCGGGTAATTGTTTGAAATTAGAGATGTCTGCTAGCTTAGTGGTGTCTCAGGGGCCAGAAACTTAGATGTAAAATTAGTACTTTCCTTGACTCCACTGCATGATTTTGAATAGTTCTTATTATTGTTACTAAGCTTATTATGTATTTGTCCAATTTGTACTGTAAGGAAGATAAGATGATTAGGAAGTAGACATGGTAGGTCAAAAAACCTGTAGAAATGTTTAAATTTAGTATCTTTGTTGACTAAATGTAATAAACTTTTTTTTTTAATTTTAAATAATTTTTTTAAAGATTTTATTTTTAGGTAGAGCTTGCAGTGGGTGGGAGAGGTAGAGACACGGGGTTCATTCCCAAGACCCTGAGATCATGACCTGAGCCAAAATCAAGAGTCAGATGGATGCTCAACTGAGCCACCCAGGTGCCTCTAAGATTTTAAGTAGCCTCTACACCGAACATAGGGCAGAGTGTGGAGCTCTTGATCTCAGGGTCATAAGTTTGAGCCCCACATTGGGTGTGGAGCCTACTTAATTGAAAAAACAGAAAAGGGGCACCTGGGTGGCTCAGTTGGTTGAGCGAGTGCCTTCAGCTCAGGTCGTGATCCCAGGATCCAGAGATAGAGCCCCACGTTGGGCTCCCTTGTTAGCAGGGAGTCTGCTGCTGCCTCTCCCTCTGCCCCTCCCCTTGGCTCCTTCTCTCTCTCTGTCTCTCAAATAAATAAATGATACCACAAAAAATAATTAAAAAAATAAAAAACAGAAACAAAAAAAAGACACCTGTAATTCTATTACCCAGACAGCCAGTATATATATTTTCCTATATTCTAACTGATACGTGTCTGTACACATATCCACATAAAGCCGAGAAGATAGATCTAAAAGATGCTCCTTTTTTAAATAGGAGAGTTCACTTGTTTCTTTAAATAGTGCACCTGCAGAGCTACATGGATCTGTAAACCAAGGGATTCCTGTTCCTTGAACCTTTAGCACCTGACTCTGACCGAACGGCCATATTTTGGGGGGGATTTTAATAGTCTTGTAGGTGACGTTGAAATTTGGGAACTGACTGAAATTCATGGAATTTAAAAAGAAACCAATTATATTTAAATACAGTTAGCAAAACACTAAGACAACCTTATGATCCAATAATATAGGTGCGCATTTAAGAACAGGTTCCACTGGCAGTTTTAAAACTACCAGAATTCTGAAGTTGTTAGTATAATGAATGGATGCGTGTAAATTCAGGTGAACAGTGGTGTTGTGACATGAAAATTTTTGTGTTGTCTCTTGGTAATTCCGTCACGATTAATGCTTCTATTTGTGTGGCTTGTCGTGACGATTTTATTTAGGGAATACGATGAGGAACTCGTCTGCTTCTGTGGTCTTGTCTTCACCCTCTCGCAGACACCTGACGTCGGGCACACCCTCACTCGTCCTGCCGTTGTCTGCACCATACGTGTTGCTCTATCCACTTCTCCCATTTTATAATAAAATATAATGCATTCGTAAGAGCCCAGAATACAAACGTGTGTGAGTTGCAGAATTCTCACAAAGTGGACGTCTGCGTGGGCAACATCCAGCTCCAGAAACAAAACTTTCCCACGACTCCAGAGTCTTTTTTGTGCCCCTCCCACTAACAACCCCTTCTCCGCTCCCCCAAATCATAGACATTAATCTGGGTTTTATGGCAGTCAGGTCCTTTATTTTTATTAATTTTTATTTTTTAATTAATTATTTTTTGCTTTAGTGTTTCACGATGTAAGTTTGCATTCCTAAACCTTACAGTTGCATTTCCCTGTTTTCTCCTGGGACAGTGCGGGGTGAAACCTAACCCATGACGAAGTCTTGAACCGTCTGCTTCCGCTGCGCCCTCATCCAGGTTCTTGCTGGAGCTAGGCAGAGAAGGCCCCGTCCTACGTGTGTGTCTGTCTGCCTCTCTAGCTTTTCATTTTGAGGAATTTCAGATTTATACCAAAACATTGAATCCCAGCCTAGATCTTTAAACTGGGTCAGTTAGTACAGTAACCCTTAACGTAAATACCGATACTTGCTCTGATTCAAAATTGCATCACTTTTTATGCTTCTCTGTTACTTGACCGGATAGATCTTCTTTCCTTCCTTCCCTTCCTTCCTTCCTTTCCTTCCCTTCCTTTTTTTTTTTTTTTTTTTTTTTTTAAGATTTTACTTGAGAGAGAGCACAAGCAGGGGGAGCAGCAGAGGGAGAAGGAGATGCAGGCTGCCTGCTGAGAAGTGAGCCTGTTTTCAGCTTGGGTGGTTTAGGTGGGTGTTGATCTGTATCACTGAATCCCCCACTGAGCTTCAAGAATGCAGAGGCTTTGTCCTTCTACTGAGCTGCCATACCCTGTGTTCTACAAGTGTGCGGCATGTTTGTTGAATGAGTGATTGGCTCTGCCTTGTGACTCACTTGCCGTTTGAAGGAAGTTAACGATGATGAAATCGTCAAGGATATGTGCACAGATTTTTTGCCACAAAGGTAGTAATTATTGTTTAACGTTAATAAAATGCTTCTGGTTTAAATGTCCATCAGTATGGGAGTAGTTCGATACATTGTGGTACATTACGATAAATTTCAGAACAATGTTTATGATGTGAGAAAGATGTGAATGATTTGTTAGAAAAATCTGCAGGTTTCATTTTTAATAGTGGTTATGTTTGTATTGTGGGGTTGCTAATGAATTATTTGCTTTCTAATTTTTAATAATGTGTAGAAGTGATGTTTCCCAGTACATATATAATTTCCCCCATAATTTGTTTAAAAGATTTTTTTCAAATTATATCTGGGAATGTCAGTATTCATTCATTTGCTGATATTTTAATGTATGTCTTCTCTTGCATAAATCATGTGCATAATATATAGGCTCTGACTTGTCTTTGGTTATTTAAAGTGAAATAAATAGGAATTTTAAAATACTTAACGAAGAAATCTCAGTGCAGAATCATTCTAGATTTTTGATGTTTTCTCTCCTGGTTGTTTCCAGTTATCTTGGCTTATACCTATTTTGATAGCCATTTTTTTTAATGACTTACCTCCAGTTGTTCCTAAAACATTTTTCTTCTTTTTTTTTTCTAGAAACAGTAGCTTTTTAGTTTCACACTCCTATCTGGTTAGTTTGTTTAAGTAATTTTATAACAAGAATACAAACAGCTGATACTTGGAAGGCATATAGCTCAGCTAGTTTGCAGAGGGGCAAAGTCTGCAACAGAATAGCTTTGTAATCCTGACCTGGGTGCCCAGAATGCCAGAGCTTTCTTTCCATCTGTATATTTTGCAGAGGAAATGGAAAACTAATGCAGTGAGCAGCTTAAGACATGTTTACTACATTACTTTGTAAAACTAAATTCTTTAAAAAAATCTTAGGTGACGTGTATTTTGTTGTTTTGTTTTGTTTTAGGGGACATGTTTTGAATTCTCTCAAAACAGTTTTAATCATTACAGTTCAGACTCAGGATATAAGAAGAAATACTGTTCTGCAAACTTTCACTTTCTCCCTTTCTCTTTTTCCAGGTGGGTCCTATGTGTATGAACTCAGTGCGGTCCTTATACACAGAGGAGTGAGTGCTTACTCTGGCCACTACATTGCCCATGTGAAAGATCCACAGTCCGGTGAATGGTATAAATTTAATGATGAAGACATAGAAAAGATGGAGGGGAAGAAATTACAACTAGGGATTGAGGAAGATCTAGGTAAAACCTTTAAGTTGTGAGTGCCCTTTTAAAATATAAATTTTTCTTTTTTTTCTTTTCTTTTTTTTCTTTCTTTTTTCTTTCGTTCTTTCTTTTTTCTTTCGTTCTTTCTTTTTTCTTTCGTTCTTTCTTTTTTCTTTTTTTTTTTTTTTACTGGAGATCTTTGTGATAAATTCTTACTTTCCAAGATTCGGTTCTGGGTTAGCAAGGATATTTGCATTTCTTAAACACACATAAAATCTCTGAACATCTTTTGTTAGCAATGCCTGAATTAAAAAAAAAAAAAAAAAGATTTTTTCCCCCGGAGATGGTTTCAGTAATGTTTTCAGTGCAGTTTGAAGGCAAATATTCAATAACCAGTTTAATTTTGGGTAAGAGAGGGGATGTAAAGGGGAGAGGATAGCAGGTATTAAGCTTAAAACGATGAACAGTAGAGTTAAAGTACTAGGATTTGTAGTCCTTTTCTTTGGGTTAGGAGATTCATGTTAGGGAAATAGCTCTAGCGGGGGACCATTGCTCTGAGAACAGGGCCTGCGCCTTCCTGTGAAGTATCTTTTCCCTTCCCTTGGAATGTGAGCAGTGCCTCTGGGGGGTAAGCTGCCTGCTGTTTTGTAGTGATGAGTTCTGCCATTGGGAGTACTTGGTGAATAGCTGTTATCACGTCCCATGTTCTTGGGCCGGAATGCCCCCTTATTCCCTACAGAAGTGAATAGTTCTTCCAGTAGGAGGCATCTCGTCTGAGCTTCTCATCACTTTATTACCGTGTGTGTCATTTTAGGGTGAGGTTTGGACTGTGGGGTCTAAATAAGAGAAAAGGATTGGGAATAGTTGTGTGTCTCCTGCCATTGTTCTTTCTTAATGAATCAGAGCCACTTTCCCAAGGTGTCAGGAGAATGGCCGTTGGAGTTGGCTTGTGAAGCATATGGGGAATCTTTCCGTGGATGGTTAAATGGGACCAGGTTTTTGTAATTTAGAGAGAGAGTTTCTATTTTTAAATCACATTTAGGTGTTTATAGATAGATATTCAACTATGTTATTCCCACTTTTAATACTGCGATTCTTAACAGTATATATATATATATATATTTTTTTTTTATTAGACTCTGGGAACAAAACTGAGAATGTGGTTTTAGCTGTTCTTTACTGAGGTTTATTTGATTTGCCTTAATTTTAGTCAGAGTATTGTAGGATTAAAAGCATTGCTAAGGCTGTTTTGTTTATCTTCTACATATTGACAGCCCTAAATTTTAAAATAGTTCAAGAGAAAGAGACTCCACCCTATCAGGATCCCATCCCAATGTTTTAATACCTCTCACTGCTGTATGCAATGTACGTGGCAAATTTCATCTGTTTGATCAAAAATAGAAATTCCATGAGTCACTTATTCTTGTTTTCTATCATGAACTTCTTTGAATTGGTTTATATTCCATCTCACCCAAAATGTCGAGCATGTTGGGGCACATGGGTGGCTCATTCAGTTGAGGGTACAGCTCCTGATTTTGGCTCAGGTCATGGTCTCAGGGTTTGGGATCAAGCTCCGCATTGGGCTCAGCAGTCAGCGTGGATTCTGCTAATCCCTCTTCCTCCCTGTGTTTCTCCCCCCCCCCCGTTCCTCCCCCTGTTCCCTCATGGGTGTTCTCTCTCTCCCATAAATAAAATCTTTTTTATTTATTTTTATTTTTTATTTTTTAAGATTTTACTTATTTATTTGAGAGAGAGACAGCCAGCGAGAGAGGGAACACAAGCAGGGGGAGTGGAAGAGGAAGATGCAGACTCTTAGCACAGGAGCCTGATGTGGGGCTCGATCCCAGAACGCCGGGATCACGCCCTGAGCCGAAGGCAGACGCTTAACGACTGCGCCACGCAGGCTCCCCTTGCACTAAATCTTTTTTAAAAAAATATCAAACATGTTAAATCTTAATACGTTTTAGTTAGAAATGCCCGACCTCCTCTTTACTGTACACGCCCCTGACATTGTTAATTCCCTGTAGTGGTAGTCTTCCAACTTTTTGTCCTGTGTTCTCTACAAGAATATTGAACAAATTTGTGTTCCTGAACATTTTAATTTTTTTTGAAGATTTTATTTGAGAGAGAGTGCTTGTGGAGAGAGGTGCAGAGGGGGAGGGAGAGAATTCCAAGCAGCCTCTGCATGCAGCCCAACACAGGGCTCAATCTCAGAACCCTGAGACCATAACCTGAGCTGAAACCAGGAGTGAAGTGCTTACCTGACTGAACCACCCAAGTGCCCCTCCCTGAACATTTTAAAATCCGATATTTTTTAACCTAATTTTAAGTAGCTACAGATGGTGTGATTTCTGACAAATAATAAAACTGTAACATCACTCTTTTAAGAGAGTCCAAATGTAATTAGTAACATAGTACCAACTTTTCAGAGACAAATGTATGGATCTTTCTTTAGAGGAAGACATTTTTTAACCCTTACCCTTTCTCCTTGTAGTATTTACATTATAGCTGACCGTATGGGATTTTTTCCTAATGGAATATACTTAAGATTTCTGTAACCGTAAGTCTCTAAGTAGTTCAAAATTCTTTTGGATTGAGCTTTTTAAAATTATAAATATCACCACATAATCAATATAAGTATATTAATAAACTTTTGAATTAAACACAAAGCAAAATTTTATTGTAAACGTTTCTTCTAATGACATGGCTAAAACTTTTAATCTCTGGGTGAGAGGTTATGTCTTTCTTTCGTTAAAGCGGGAGGATAACTGAGAGGAGAGGCAGAAACCATGAGTGGAACCGCAGTGTGGAGGTGGATTGATTCTAGAAAAGAACATAGTGAATTGAAGATCTGGTCATTGATTTCCCCAGAACTAAGCAGGATCTCACCCCCCCCCCACCCCGGAAGGTTACCCTGGCATCCTCAGCACCATTTTGAAGATCACGTTCATGTGATAGACTTGACATTCAGAACACTTAATGTTTCTACTTGCTACTGAATTCACAGATACTAGTGGCTAATCTTTGCGCTCATTACAATAGCATTTCATTTTAATGAACATGCCATTTTGTTAAGTTTTTATTTTAATTCCAGTTAACCTACAGTGTTACATTAGTTTCAGGTGCACAGTATAGTGATTCAACATTTGCATCCGACACCCCGTGCCCACCACACCAGTGCACTCCTTAATCCCCACCACCCATTTAACTGATCAGCCTACCCTCTCCTCTCTGGGAACCATCTGTTTGCTAAAATAATCTGAATTTATTTTTATAATCCAAGACCAACATTAAAATAAACTCGTTGCAGTAGTACCTTTTTTCTGCTTCTAGGTTTGTCTTCATGAAAAATAGTACTTAACCATCTTTTAAAAATGGAATATAGTACACAAGGGGGTAGGGTATAAACCTGTTTAAATATTCAGACATCCAACAAGCATCCTGAATTTGTATTGCCTTTTAGTGTTTTAGATCCCTGTTAAAGTATCTTAAATGTGAGGGCACCTAGCCAGTTGCTAGGGCATCTGGCTTGTGATCTCGACTCAGGGTTTGATCTCAGAGTCATCAGTTGAAGCCCTCTGTTGGGCTCCACACTGGATGTTGACCTACTTAAAAAGTAATAAGTATCTTGAATGTGTATTGTAAGAATTGTGTCCTGTGGCCCTTCTCCTGCCCCTCCCCTGCAAAAGCATCAACTGACCATAGACATTCTAATTTAGTTACCTTTTATTTCTTCACCTCAGCAGAACCTTCTAAGTCCCAGACGCGTAAACCCAAGTGTGGGAAAGGAACGCACTGCTCTCGAAATGCGTATATGTTGGTGTATAGACTACAAACTCAAGAAAAAACCACCACAACTGTTCAGGTACCAGGTGAGCAATTTTCCAAGGTTATAGAAGGCAAATACTGTAGCATACCCGTGCTCACAGGTCAATGACAGGAAATTACTGCTTTAATTTGTCAAGAAAGGTTCATTGCATATGGTAGATGTTGATGAAAGTAGATATAATCACGAATTTGCTTTAAAGTAGTGAGTTTAAGGGCATCTGGGTGGCTCAGTTGGTTTAGCATCTGACTCGATTTCAGCTCAGGTCTTGATCATGAGTTCGAGCCCCGCATTGGGCTCCACATTGGGCATGGAACCTACTTAATAAAGTAGTGAGTTTTGGGGGCACCTGGCTGGCTGCGTTGTGGGTTTGAGCCCCATGTTGGGTGTAGATTACTTCAGTATTTATTTATTTATTTGAGAGAGAGTTGTTGGGGGGGGTCTCCTCCTGAGAGGGGGCGGGGACAAGAGGGAGAGAATCTTCGAGCAGACTCCTGGCTGAGCAGGGAGCTCAGTCTCATAACGCATGAGATGATGACCTGAGCTGAAACCAGGAGTCGCACACTTAACCAGCTATGCCACCTAGGTGTGCCAAAAATGAATTCTTTAAAAAAAAAAAAAAGGTGAGTTTTCAAGCAAAAGGAGCCCTTAACGGAACTATTCCACTGAACCCTCCCCTCCCAAAGAAAAGCAAAAACAGTTTAAATTCTATAGGTAAGCAAAACATGTATTTAAAGAGCCATTTGGTTTAATTTGTAAAGCATACAAATGTGTTTTAGCCATTTTAAATTAATTTTATAGATCATCTTTTTAAAAAGAACAGTTGTAGGCTGCCTGGCTGGCTCAGTTGGTAGGGCATGGGACTCTTGATCTCAGGGTCGTGATTTTGAGCCCCACGATGGGCGTAGAGCATACTTAATTTAGAAGAAGAAGAGTTGCTACTGGCCTGAAGGCAGTCTTCAGTTGTCATTTTACCTAATACTATCTGTGCCCTGTGGCATCCTCAATTTTGAGTGGTATTTCTGAGCCATTTGATGGCTCCAATTGGCTGATGACATCATGGAGACCAGGTCGGGCGTCACCCAGCATTATTCTAATGGCTGTTACCAGTTTTACTTTGCCTTCAGGAGGAAGTTGCCACCAGAATCCTAGCCAGTATTTGGTATAATTCAGAGGTTGGCCTGGTTCTGTGTGTTTGAAAACAGGAAAGCATTATTTTTTTGTCTTTTCTGTTTTGAATAGCCTTTCTTCAAGAGCTGGTAGACCGAGATAATTCCAAGTTTGAGGAGTGGTGTATCGAAATGGCCGAGATGCGCAAGCAGAGTGTGGACAAAGGAAAAGCTAAACATGAAGAGGTTAAGGAGCTGTACCAAAGGTTACCTGCTGGAGCTGGTCTGTAAGATATTCTGGGACAGCACTGTTGCCATGATGTGCCTTGTTTCTTTCATGTTCACAGATGTGTATGAACAAACTTGCCCCTCCCCTTTCCTATAATCACTCATGCCAGCTTAATGACTACAAATTTACTGTGTAAACCAGCAATAATCTGATGTGTAGCATTCCATAGAATCTTCATTATCATGTACTTTTAAGAACGGGAAGCTCTTAATAAATTACAAGGTTTAGGTCAGCGCTCTGCATATATATGTATATGAGTCTTACAGATGTTTCTGTTCTGTGAGATACTAATTTGTTCTTAACAAAAGATCTGATTGGATTACTATGGAAGCATCTCACTATGTTGTTTCCTTGCACTGTTTGTGCTCTGGCCGTATTAACTGGCATTCTTTTCTGAGTGCTATTTTTTACGATACTATTAGACTAATTTGAAATTTAATATCAATATTCTAAGAATAGGAGAGCTTTCTGCTGACCCCTAATTTCTTAAGAATTATCCCACATGAGCCAGCCCATCCCTTTACTGTGTATGTTTAATGCAAGTTTACCTAGTGCCTCAGAAAGAAAACCCCAACTTTTCCAGGCTGCTATGCCGTTAGTAATGATACACTGTCTTTGTCGTTTCATAGACAGAATTCCCCAGGCCCAATTCCTGCATAAAGAAGAGGCAGTTTAATCCTAATTTTAGAAAATAAATACTCAAGCATAATTGTACTTGTGGTTTGTCTTTTTCATATCTTAATTTTGTATTACTGGTGTAACTTTAAACAAAAGATGAATATAAATCGCTAAATCTGTTAGAATAGCTCTTAAAAGTTCTTTCTGAACTACATCTTTGATTCTGACCTTTCTTTGTAACCTGTTACTCTCACTCTGTCCTAAGGGTTGGGATTATTCTGAAGAGTTAGACTGACCTTAATTTTACTGGAAATGATTTGGAAATGAATATGATTCGAATCTCTAAATTTATTCAAAGGAGTTGAGACCTAGATATCTATTTTTTGAACTGTATTCCCAGTTTCCTGCATTCGTTAGACGAGAGAAGGGGACTTCCTGAATCTAAAGTAAAATGCTGTTTTTGACCCACTCTTTAAAACTACTGCATGGCCCAGAGGTGTGATGTGTCAGGTTAACTAACGCATACTTGCACTTCTCTTGGCTGTTTCCCACAGAACCTGTGCTTATGTTCTTAGAATATGTCTCTGTATCAGTACTTTTACCAGTTATGAACTTCATAATTTTCTTTTCCCATTTGCAGTAAACTTACAGAGTAGAAAATCTATGTTGTGCTAAAATGTTGAAAAATCCCAAAGCAGATGATTGTGGTTTTGTGCTGCCAATGCAAGTCTTTGTTATACATTTTCTAAATCCTATGTGTGTTTGTGAATATATTTAAAGAAGAGTCACTTTACCTAAAGTAATAAGCCTCATTGGGAACACAGACCCTTTTGGCCCTTTTTATTAAAATAAATTCTCTCTAAATAATCTTAAATTTTATCTCTAGGTGGAGTGTTACAAATATTTTTGATGTCACAGTCTTTCCTGGACTTTTATAACTCCCCCCAAAGAAAATTCCTATGTTCAATCCAGGCATTTAAAAAAAAAAAATTTACAAGTAACTGTCACCAAAATGTACATTTCCTTCACTAAATATTTTAACAAGTGCTTTCCTGTTTTGCCAAATGCTGAGATTTTAAACACTTCGGTATCTCCAACTTGGCGAATAGAGTTCTCATTCCTTTTTGGTGGTTGATTACCATGCCTTTGGAAGGCGGTGCTCAGATGGTTTTTTGGATCCCAAGTCCTAGAGAACCTGCCCTGAGTCTTTGTCTAGAGCAGAAGCATCTATAGTATAAAAATTTCCCAGAAGCGAATCCTCCTTAACCGTTGAGACTTGTGCTCGACCCAGATCCTCAGGGATACTCTTGGCAGAGATTGATACTAAACTCTTTATAGTAATGGAGATTGAAAATGAAAGAAAGAGAGACCTATGTGACCACAGTCACTCTTCCTCCGAGAGGTCCTCCAGCATACTAAATCTAGAAAATGGGCAGAATGAATAATAACGGTATTTATTACATCAGAATCCCAGGCCCGCTCTCTGCTCTCTTCCTCCTCTTACTATAAAATCAGACATTTTTCTAATCTTCATATCTTACATTTAATTTGTGTGAAACTGCCCAAAACCAGAATACGCTTCACTTGGAAGTTTTCTGTATGACTCTAGTAGGGGATCGGAGCTTGTTGTCTCAAACAGACTGCCTTTGAACCACGTTGTTGTCATAGTGGTCCCGGGCATGGCCGCCCTGGGCATCGAATCCCAGCAGACAGCCCTTGGCCAGCCGTGCTTTGTGCACATACAGTTTTCCTAGATTCCTTTTCTTGTGAGGGTCTGGGTCCTTACGTGTATTCTTCCAGGTAGCCATAGCAGGTGTCATCTGCTCTGCTCCCCTCCCCAGCTCCTGGGGAAATGAGAACAACTGCTGAATTATTCTCGAATGTGGCTCTGTGTCACAGTTCTGTTTCCCCTCCTTTGATGGCCTTTAGATTAATGAAAATTTTAACCTATGTGACTGTATTTGGGAAAAGATGAGATAACGCTCAAACTTTGATTTCCCTTTCTTGGGTAGAGATCATTTGTCTTTGCATTCTTAAGATACCCAGTGTACTCTGTCCCGGGCAGATTAAACATGATAAATGGCAAATAAAATTGGGAAGTATTTTGAATTTAACGAACCACGCCATTATATATTATAAAGTGCCACAGCCATGTTAATCTATACTGAATGTTAAGGTCTCCTCTTTATATATTGTGTGAATGTATGATTAACTTTTCTATATCTCTTTTCTTCCAAAAAGCTCAAAATGCTTCACTTATCTTATCTTTTACATTCAACAACATCCCTGTGAGGTAGGTAGAAGGCAGGTATTATTACCTTCATTTTACAAATAAAAGACCTGAAGCATAGAGAGTTTAAGTGACTTGCTCAAGTTCAGTTTCTCGGTGGCAGAACTTGGATCAGACGTTGGTGTCAGCTTGCAGTCATGAGCTCTTTCTCTGCGGCTGCGTTAGGGCTGACCACTCGGAAGGCTCTCAGTTGACAATGCACAGTCTTAGCACAAATAAGGGATGTGACAATGCCGAATCTTGTTTTTGTAAAAATTGAAATGTTTCAAACTAAACTTGAAATGGAAATTAGTTTTCTAGACTTGTAGTATAAAAGTGGTCAAAATGGGCTTTGAGTTGAATTGTCTATCCCTCAGATCTCATCAGAAGTAGTACATAATTCAAATACGTAAATTCAATTTCTGTATGTTTTCTTCTATGTTTTATGCTGGGACTCACTGGAGATCTTTGTAAGTAATCAAAGCTGGCCCTTTGTCTTTAATTTTGACTTTTAGGGAACTCATGGACTCTGTTTTCCCAAATGAAAACTCAGTTTGAGGTGGTTTGGTTTTGTCTTAATTTTTGCAACTTCAAAATCAGTAACAATTGAATTCTAGTGTACTTCATCCTGAAATTCGTTTAAAATAGCTTACTTTCTTGAAATAATAATGTCATGAATAGCTCATGATACAGATTGGGGTGGGGAAATCAAATACGTTTTAATTGACATCAGTACCCTCTTGGATGGAGAAAAGTTCAGTGGTTGAAACTGGCTTATGAAAGTGTGGCTATAGCTGATGAGGTTAATCTAACTTAGAACTCAGTCAGACGTTTCATTTTCAATTCCACGTGTATATCACATATTGGTGAAAAGTGTTTATGAAAATCATTTATGAAATAAACATAATAGGGAATGAGGTTATGTGATTTGCGAGCTGGCGTGGAGTATGGCTTTATAGTTAACAGTCGTGGGTGTCCTGATCAGAGCTCTTCTGTGCTGTCAAGCAAGACACTTCTCTCTGTGGATGCCTCTTTTGTAGAATGTGGTTAATAATACCAGCCGATCTCATAGGGCACTGTGCCGATTCGTCCCTATCGTACACAGCTCCTTGAACCAGAAGAGGGGTAGTTAAATGGAGCTTTGTGTCGCAGTCCTCAGACATTTTCCCTGAACAGTGATGCTTCTGATTCTGCTAACTTTGGACAGAGTTTGCATTGTCTTTTGAGGAAAATGAATGTATCACTTAGTCAAAAAGCTGTAAAAGTACATAGACTCTCTCCTTTCCTTTCTTCTCAGAACCCTATGAGTTTGTCTCTCTCGAGTGGCTGCAGAAGTGGTTGGATGAATCGACACCCACCAAGCCTATCGATAATCACGCTTGCCTGTGTTCCCATGACAAGCTCCATCCTGACAAGATCTCAATTATGAAGAGAATATCTGAATATGCGGCTGACATTTTCTATAGTCGATACGGGGGAGGACCAAGACTAACTGGTAATTTGGGGTGTCTTCTCTGCGTATGAAGTAATTCATGAAGCCTCACCCTGTGGTCTCTGATCATCTGACCCAGACTGTGCCAGCCGGTTCAAATGTTCTATATGCTTTGCAGACAGGATTTGCTAACTAAAGAAGTTACATAGCACTATACATCACTTTTTATTGAGTTTCCATGTTTTCCTCCCAAAGGAGACAAAATTTTCTTCTTTTGAGAAAGCCATCTGGTAGTAATTTGTTACTTTGTTCAGTACTCTTCAGAGTACTTGAACCTTGGTCTGGTTGATGGCACGTCTTCTGTAGATTGTTACTTAGCTTATGAATGGAAGCTGCCTGATTCTGCTTTGACTTTAGACCTTTATATAATAACATAGTATCCATAGTCTCTTTGGTTCTCGTTGTCTTGCCTCAAAACATTTTTCTTTTTAATGAGCAACATAGGCCCCACCTCGTATCCATAGGTGAGTCTAATAAAACAAAATTGTGTGATCACCCTCCCTCCTTTCCCAAATTAAATGCCGTTTTCTGAATGTGTACAACTTAGTGCATAAGAACTGGCATTTATTTAACTGCATGATCCAGGCCTTCTCTTGTACACATCTGGAGTTTTGCTTTCTAAATTTGTTTTTGATTCATGATCAATGAACTAAGCTGTGATAAGATCTTTCATAGAATCACATTTCATAGGATTCCTACAACTGTGAGTTTTAAATCGGCCCTTGGTGGGGTTTTTTCCCCCCTTTAGTGTTCTGTGTTTTGAAGTGTTCCAATATTTCATACTCACATGGAGCTTTCAATTAACATTACATTTATAATTGTCAGATAATGTTGTCTCCCCCAACCTTAGAGCCTCAGTTATTTAACTCTTGTAAAACATGCATCTAAACCTTGGAGAATACTGTGCTTCGTGGCATGGCCTGTTTTAGCGTATTTAGACATTTCATCTCTCATTGTTCTTTCTTTATGCAGATAAAAATTTTGCTGTCTTGAAATCTGTATCACCTAAATAATTTAGGATATGTACCAGTTTTCCCTGTTGTCAAAATTGTGACTTTGCTTTAGAACTGTGTTCTGTGAAGTCCTGACACTTTGCTCACAGGTAATCTGCGCGTGAACAAACTCCCGTTTGCTCTCCCTCTCTCTCGCCTCTAGTGAAAGCCCTGTGTAAGGAGTGTGTGGTAGAACGCTGCCGCGTGTTGCGTCTGAAGAGCCAACTAAATGAAGATTATAAAACTGTTAATAATCTGCTAAAGGCGACGGTGAAGGGGTATGTTGCACAGTGTTTACTGTTGATGATAAACCGAAATAGTTGTAAGAGGTAATAACCAAATGGCTTGTAATTTATAGACAATAGGAGTTAGGATTTTTCGAAGAAAGAAGAGTAATGATGTGGACAACAGGGAGGTTGGCTGTTTGCAAAGTTGCCCAAAGCCGAGTCACCTAGCCTTTGGGACTGCATTCCATCCGTTAGAAAAGTAGAAGCAGAGGGGCGGAGCTGAGGTCTGACCAGACCAAGGCAGCGTGTTAGTGTGTGTTCAGGCATGGGGTGTCCCTCTAGAGAGGCCGGAGTGTATTAACAGAGGGTACCCAGGGGAGCATCCTTGGCAGAAATACCCAGCAGACCTGGAGTCAGTCGAGTGCCGCTCCCTAACGGGCCTCTGGACCCAGGAACCAGTAAGCTCGGATGGCATCTATTACGGCACTTGTTACATCTGGGTTTAACTTCCGTTATATATTTTCCAAATAAAGATTAACCTAGCTCACTGTTTTTGGTCATTCTGCAAACAGCCTCATGACCCTTTAAATGTGTTTGTACGTGGACGTGGACGTATATATGTGAGGACCTGTATGTCTTTGGGAGTGGACGTCAAGGGAAGGAAAGTAGCCCATTGAGTTGTGTTCGGCCTGAATGTAATTGAGGAAGCAGGATAAGATTTGGGATAAAAGCAGCATCTGAGATACCTGCATTTCAGTAGCGAAGAGTGAAAATGGCCAAAACATGGGAGTGGGTTAAAAAATTGTGTGGACCATAGCAGATTTTGAATGTTTGTAGTTCATTTTAGTTCATGACCTTCACACGTAAAGAAGGGCCGTTAGGAAATGTTCCTTGCATGATGTCACGTGGTCTCTGTTCCGCAGCAGTGATGGATTTTGGGTGGGGAAATCCTCCCTGCGCAGTTGGCGCCAGCTCGCTCTGGAACAGCTAGATGAACAAGATGGTGACGTAGACCAAAGCAACGGGAAGATGAACGGCAACACCTTGAACAAAGGTAATGCGAAAAGTCTGTGTGTGGGTGGCCGTGGACGGCGCCGCAGAATTCCCATCCGTGCAATTCTAGAGGCCAGTTTTATTAAACCCAAAGCTCTCCGGTGTCTCAGAGCAAATAAAAGATTGTTAAGTTACTGAAATTGAGCAAGGGCTCAGCAGCTCACATGAGGAATTCCGTGCACCCGGGCATCCTTTTTGCGCCCGGTCTCTCTAGTTAATCACGTGCAAAATTCTTTTTTATTCTGCTCCAGACTAAAATTCTTAAGAAAGGTGAGTCTGCCACCAGTCACATAGTATATTGTCAGCTCAGTATGTTTGGTTATAGATTATCTGCCACAGTTACAGGCTGCCTTTGGCAAATAAAATGAGCCTGTGCTTCTGTGGTTTTCATCCAGGAGGGAAGGCAGCATATGAATAGCGTTTTGCTTATAAATTCTTCTGTTTTCTGAAGCTATGCTTTCAAGTAGGAAATTATGTTAATATAGGTCAGCGACTAAATTGAATTTTATAATCAGTGTTTCATAAGATACAAGGGGAATTAAGGCTCTAAAATTATTCATAGGTTTAAAATGGAAGCTGGTGGTTTGATCAGTCTATTCAAGTACAATTAGTGACCCTGAAGCGATTGTCTCACCTAGTGTTCTTATCCAAATATCAGGATCTACATACATAGGTTTTTAAAAATTATCCTTTGAATAACATTAACATTCTTACTGAAATACTCTGAATTTTCTTGGTGGCGGTCTTCCGATATCACTACCTTTTATTTTTTGTATATTTTTTTATTTTAATAAATGTACTATGATTTTTTTGAAGGGTAGTTAATACAGCATTGTATTACTATCAGGTATACCACACAGTAATTCAACAAGTCTTAACTTTTTAAGAAAATAAAAACTCCAAAGCCACTATTTGTTTTAAGCTGTGATTTTTAGCATTTTCAAATTTAAGAGTTTTTTTTTCTTTTGGTTAAAAAAATCTTTTTTAAGATTTTATTTATTTATTTCATGGAGAGAGAGAGACAGCCAGCGAGAGAGGGAACACAAGCAGGGGGAGTGGGAGAGGAAGAAATAGGCTCCCAGCAGAGGAGCCTGATGTGGGGCTCAATCCCAGGACCCTGGGATCACGCCCTGAGCCGAAGGCAGATGCTTACGGACTGAGCCACCCAGGCGCCCCTGGTTAAAAAAATCTTGCTCTGCTATACAATTCATGAACTTAACTTTAGTTTCAGTGTTTTTGTCCTGTCATTTAAAAACCATATTTTTAGTAGCATCGTGTGACCCAGTGTGTTAAATATTAACTTGGTGCTCTTTTAAGCTTCTTGATGTGTTAGTGGTCCAGTGGTCCTTTTTCTTTTTCTTTTTTTTTTTTTTTAAGCTTTTAAGTAATCTCAACACCCAATATAGGGCTCCAAATCAAAACCCCGAGATCTGAGTCGCGCACTCCACCGAGCCAGCCAGGCACCCCAGTGATGCTTCCTTTTACGTAAAGTCAGGTGCCGTAATTGAAAGTATCTTGATGCTGGCCTAGCTTGAAAATCGTTTTCATGTTGGTTTGAGAGTGATATGCTTCTCTTCTCCCCCTTCCTCCATTCAGAGATTTTAAGAGCTTAAAGCAGTACAGAAGGAACAGAGTAAAATCTCTGCAAGCCTTTCCTCCAGATACAATCATTCTAATTGGGTTTTGTTTGTTTAATAATGGCATTCCTGTAGATGCAGTTGTACATTTTCCTCTGTTAAAGTATATGGTTCTTTTTATTTAGTGGCTGTATTTCATTGTGTGGATGTATTCTTTTTATTTAACTGGTTCTTTTTTAGTTTTGTACAGTTAATACGTAAGAACAGATAAAGTGAGCGTCCTTATGTATGCTTGTACGTACCTCTGCATAAACTCCCAGAAATTGTTGGATCAGAGAATTACACCCATTTATAATTGCCGTGTACTGATACGTCTTGGTAAACTTTCTCCAGAAAGTACACGGGGGCTTGTTTTTCCATGCTTTTGTCAACATAAAGAGTATACCTTTCACATCAGCTTTTACTAGTCTTGATATATGAAAAGTGACTTAGCAGTGTCAGGGCTTTGCCTTTCAAAATTACCATCGAGATCAACCATGGTCCTTTATTTGAGAAGTTAGTTGTATTTGTGTGTGTGACCGAGAGTGTCCTTTCTATGCCCAGTTTTCTACTGAGCTTTTTAATGATTAGTAAATATTCTTTAAATGTCTTATGTACTTAAATTAAAACCCATGGATAACTATTCTAATCTCCCTAGACTTAAGACTTTCTATTTGTCTACCTGGTATACACAACTACGAATTCATGGTGATACAGTGTGGACAGATAGGAAAAGTGGATATTGGAAGAGAAATGTTAACGGGAAAAGCACAGTTCTTAATATATATTTTTGATGTTAAAGGTTAAGTCCTTATTTCTCATTAGTCTTTTCTGAAGCTTTCTGTTCAACCCCGAAAAGAATAGGTGGGTGAAAATGACATGACATGTAGATGATTAACTTGGTTTATGATCCCGTATTCTGAATAGCTTGACTAGAATTAATGGAAGGATATGTAAAGTATTTTTCAGTTTGAAAAAAGGAACATTTTTTTGCATAATCTAAATCTTGAAAAAAGTAAAACTGCCATTCAGGGATTTTTTTCTTTCCTTTTAAGGGAAAGAAATATAACACTTCCTAGCAGGAGCATGTAGGAATCACTTGGGTCTAATTTTTAGAATGTTTTAAGTTTTCTTTGTTCAAAATTGTGCACAGTCGTATCTCTGCTACTTTGAGCTTCAAATGTAACAGAGTAGTTATTATCTGTATTTCTTTTGATTAGATGAATCAAAAGAAGAAAGAAAAGAAGAGGAGGAGGAATTAAATTTTAATGAAGACATTCTTTGTCCACATGGTAAGCTAGAAGCGTACCTCTTCCGTTGCTAGTCTGACGTCAGCGTATCATAAATGTGTTGTTCAGTTTTTTGCCACGTTTCTTAGGGATTAGGCCCTGACGTTGAGTAACTGGCTTTCTAACCTGTGCTTGAATGTTAATGTTTCCTTTCTCTTACCCTTTTTAGTGGCAGTGCCTCTTGTATCTTTGTCCTTTCCTTGCAAAAAATTTTTTTAAAAAATAGGATTTTCCCATATTTAAGAGCAGAAACTTTTTTGTCACTTGCCACATTGAAGGACTAAATGAGTTTTAAAAATTTCAGTTACATCCCGTGACTGAGTCTTTGTTCTAGTACATTTTCAGAAGAGTGTTTATACATTTTTTAATATTATTGGGGCTATTTCTGGTTTCATTTCTTAATCGTTCATTGACCAGCTGCTGTGTGCTGTGTACTCTAAATAATAATTTCCGGGTTTTCATTAATCTTATGTATCTGGTTACATATTTCTTGTCGTAGGGAGTGCTCCCTTCTAACGAGTTACTTTTTGCAAGGGACTCATTGTATATGAGATGTGGTTTTCCATTCTGTTAACGCTCTGAAAGTCAAACAGGCATCTGCTTTTCAAAGCCACTTACTTCGTAAGTGTCCCCCCAGCCCCCGCCCCCAAATGTGTCCAGTTCTTGTTTCATTAGTTCATTATGAACCAGTGCATGGTATCTGAACACCTACCCTCCAGCACACTAAAATCCTTTTATATCAAGAGTCCTTGAGGATGCTAGTGATAGTAGTTGTCACTGGACTGGCATTTGTATGCTGTCTCTTGGACATCGTTGCATTGCTTTAGCTGACTAGTTGAGGGACTGCGCTTGCTTGTTTACTGGCCATCTAGCTGGGAGGGGGAATCTGTGGGTCCCAGGCCCATCTGTCATTCTGTCCCATCACCCTGCATCTGTCCTTCCTGTCCCATCACCCTGCCTCCCAGTTGGCCCCGCTTACACTGTAGCACACAGGAGGAACACAAATGCAGAGAAGATACGACCTCGTGCGTGGTTGACGGATTGAGTAGGTAGAAGAAGGTGAAGTGAGTAGCCAAGAGTAGATCAGTTTTTCCTCCTGATGCTTTCATACCAGCTTTTCTTTTTCCTTTAACCATCATAGTATGGATGTAGACAGTGGGATACGTTTCTCCCTTTTGAGAATAGGGGAGTCTGTGGCACAATGCTGACTTTCCTGCTCAGCGCCTCCCAGCTGCTGGAAACAGTGTCAGAACTCAGACTGTCATCTTACTCCTTAACTCGCTGACTTTTGCTCCGTCTTCCCACCTCTTGTCTCATCTTGTCGTTTCAGAATTACAGTTGTGACAAAAAGCATGGCATAGCTGAATGTGACTTCAGGACTTGTGCTGCACTCCTCAGCAGAAAATTTGCTTGCGAGAGCTGGTTTTTAGGTCCTTAGCTTGATCTCAACTCAGTGGCTATACTTTATCTCGTATTTTATTTAATTATTTTTTTATGGAAGTTGTACCCTCAGCAAGGGGCTTGAACCCATGACTGTGTGATCAGGAGTCGCTCTACCCACTGGGCCAGCCAGACGCCCCTATTTAATCTAGTGGTTTAAAAGGGTGGTTCTCGTGATTGTTTTTGTGGACCTCACTTTTCAGTGTACTACGCGCATGGGACCTGGGTTTTCAGGTGCAGGATATTGGACCTTACTTAGAAACCCACTTCACTGGGGCGCCTGGGTGGCACAGTTGTTAATCGTCTGCCTTCGGCTCAGGGCGTGATCCCGGAGTCCTGGGATCGAGCCCCACATCAGGCTTCTCCGCTGGGAGCCTGCTTCTTCCTCTCCCACTCCCCCTGCCTGTGTTCCCTCTCTTGCTGGCTGTCTCTCTCTGTCAAATAAATAAATAAAATCTTTAAAAAAATAAATAAATAAAATAAAACTCACTCTCGAACTGTGGTGGTGGTGGTGGTGGTAATACCACTAATAGTAGTAAGAGGGTAGTGGACATGAACTGAATGTTTACCTTGTATCCAGTAGTTCTATATGTGTATAGATATTAACTCATTTAATCTCTACAACAGCCCTGAGTTGTATTACTGTCAGTCCACCATACTGATGAGTGAGTACATTGAGGCTCAAAGAGGTGAGAATTATCTACTCAAAGTCACCACACTTGTTGGGTAGTTTTGCAAAGCCTAGGTATATAAGTGTCTGTTGGAAATTATTTTTCGTCAAAAACAGGAAGGAATTGCTTTTTTAGCGTAACGATTGTCCAAAGCCATTCTTTTGTAGGTTACATTTGTCTTCCATTTCTGGCAGCTTCTAAGATTTTTGTCTCCAGCATTGTGACATCTCACCTCAACCTGCCTTGGCGCGGGGGCCCTCCCTCATCTGTTGTGTGAGATGCTCTCTGGATGCCGTGCGTGTGGCTGCAGCTGGTGCCAACGAGCTTTGCTGTTGGACCCTGGCTGGGCTGTTGTCCTGGGGGGTTGCTCTTCATCTTCCAGTTTCCTGCTTGGAAAGCGCAGGCTGGGCTGTCAGTGCTCTGGGGTCATGAGAGACCAGAAGGTTTGGGAGTCTCTGCCTTCTGTGTGGAAACATTTACTTAACTCCGTCTTGGCTCATGACCACATTCATCCATGTACTTTGTTCCCTCGTGCATAGGCCAGGGGCTGCATGTTGTCAGAGAAGCCTGGGCTATTCTGTGGATAGAGTGGCTGTTAACTATAGGGCATAGAGGCATGAACTGAGAATTTTACTGTCTCCTAAGTACAGACTTTTCGTCTATTCTCCCATTTTTTAATGCCATCTGTACTTCTGTGTGCTCCCAATTCCTGGGTCACTGGGGGGCAGTTGTGCAATGTAGTAAATCTGCTTACTTCCTGCATTTTGCCAATTTAAAATTCATTTTTCTTGTGTCTCATCCATTTCCTTTTAAGCTTCAAAAATTTTTGTTGGCATTGCTCCCTCTGTGTTCTCTTTATCCATCATTATGCTTTTATAAATTTTTTAAAAAATCCCTTTACCCTGGGGGTGCCTTGGTGGCTCAGTCAGTTAAGCAAGTACCCAACTCTTGATTTTGGCTCAGGTCATGATCTCAGGGTTGTGAGATCAAGCCCCGTGTTGGGCTCCGCACACAGTGGGGATTCTCCTTGGGATTCTCCCCAGAGAGAGAGCTCACTCTGCCCCTCCCCTGCTGCATGCACACACATTCTCTCTCTCTCAGATCCTTTTTTTTTTTTTTAATTAAATCCCTTTACTCTGGGTTAATGTTACTTAGGAGGCACTGAAAGTCCAGTCTGAAAATTTCATTTTTATCAGGATGTCCTTATTTTGAATTTGCAGGTTTTTTAAGTCCCCCATGTATCTATAAAGCCCTGCGTATATTTAATACATCAGAGATTTATGTGAGTTAATCACTGGATTACATTCCATTAGGAGACTTACTGCAGCTGTAGAGCTCAGTATTTAGTGCAGATACTGTATATGCGTCAGGCTCTCTTACTCAGTTCATTTTGTGTTCATTTAAGTGGATAACCTTCCTATAACCTTTTTTTTTTTTTTTAAGATTTTATTTGTTTGACAGAGACACAGAGAGAGAGGGAGCACAAGCTGGGGGAGTGGGAGAGGGAGAAGCAGGCTTTCCACTGAACAGGGAGCCCGATGTGGAGCTCTATCCCAGGACCCTGGGATCATGACCCGAGCTGAAGGCAGATGCTTAACGACTGAGCCACCCAGACGCCCCTTCTATAACTCTTTTTTAAAAATAAAATTTATTTATTTGACAGAGACAGTGCCTGCATGCTAATGAGCTGGGGGAGGGGCAGGGAAGCAGAC
>NC_048219.1:2206343-2245121 GCF_002007445.2 Ailuropoda melanoleuca | reverse complement strand
CGTGAGGCCAGGAACCATCCCCCTGCCCCCAACATTGGGCTGGATCCCAGGACCCTGAAATTATGATGAGCCAAAATCAAGAGATGGGCACTTAACCAACTGAGCCACCCAGGAGCCCCTAAACCTTTGTTACTACACAGTTTGCTTGGCAATTGGGCAGTTTTTTTGTTTTGTTTTTATAAGTTCTTCAGATGCTCTGTACCCCAAGTTACTATAGTTTGAACTAGATTTTGTGGGTGAGGGTATTTATGCACAATCTAAATTCATTATTTACTAGATTCTGTGTTGACAGGAAGAATCCTTTGGGCTTAGGTTTTCCAGTGTGTTTGCTGAATTTGATCTCTCATGACTGATTTGATCTTGTGTTGGGAGATGTTATCCCAGGATGAATTTCATTGGTTGGTCTTCTCTTTTCAAATTTAGGAAGGTGATACTTATTACAGGATACAAGTCTAAAAATTCATATACCATAGGTAAAAGTTAGCGGTTGTGAAGTCATAAACAAGATTCAGATACGTCGTCATGGTGGTTATTAGGACACTAAATTTAGAGACATGATAAGTACAGGGGAGGACTTTGTTTATTCAACGAAACTGCAATAAAATGATTTATTGAAATAGTCTTCTGACATCAGAAATAAATTTAGGTGGTTCTTTATACACACCCAGCATTATAGGTCATTAAGTAGAAATGCCCTTCCATCCCATTGGAACAAGGGCAGCACGTCCCCAGTGACAGGAAATCCCATTCAAGCATGTGTCTGTGTTACTGTTCCTTTGTTCACCTACCTTTTCTGAACCACATGCATATGGAGACAGCAGGTGCGTAGTCTTCAGTCCTTCTTGGCAGGGGGAAGAAAGAAACCACTTTAAAATCATAATTGCCTTAGAGTTCTTTAAAATCAGATTGTGGAAATCTCCTTCATCTTTTTTGTGGCTGCATTATATTTCACAATAAGGATGCACTAAATTAGAATCTGATAATCCAATTAACCTTAAAAAAAGTTCCCCCGGTTGTATGGGAGTAGGTCTTCATAACCCGAGGAAATTTAAGTCAACAGTCTACTCAGAAAGAAAATTAATTTTTACAGTGGGACCTATTTTCTCTGTTAATAAGTTTTCTAAAGCAACCTTTTCTTGGGGTGTTCAAAGCTGAATAAGAGGTAGAACGTCAGATGATGCATTTTGAGGTGTTAGACATTTTGGGGTTTGGGTGAGACAGACCGGAGGTCATATCCCAGCTTCCTTACAAACAGCCTGTGGTGGTGACTGTGTATATCAGTGTCACTGATTCTCAGTTTATTTTGTAGAACCTGTAAAGCAAAAATGGTGATACAGTGCCTTAGAAAGTCACTGGCTTTTTTTTTCTTAGTTACAGGGGTAGAAGCAAATGTATGGCTTTGAAAACTTAACGATGGTTTTTTGGGTAATGACTGCATCTAATAACATAAGTGCAGTTCACTAATTTATCGACCGGGGGCAGCCGAAACAACATGGAAGTAGAAACAGAAAGGGAGCGAGGGGTAGAGAAGGGCAGACAGGCCCCCTGAAAGCTGGATTTGGGCAAGCAAGCAGTAAACTGATGGGGGGCGCCTGAGATGGGGAGCTGCTGCCGCCTGGGCATTCCTGGGATCAGAGAAGAGGAAGGGGGGTGGTGCTGACTAATATTCTCCTCTGAGATTTTTTTTTTCTTTAAAATTGATTTATTTCACAAAAAGCAAGTGTGGGGGGTGGGCAATGTGAGCGGAGGAAGAGAGACTCTCCCGCAGACTCCCCGCTGAACGAGGAGCCTGACACAAGACTCGATCCCACGACCCATGAGATGATGACCCAATCCAAAACCAAAAGTTGAAGGCTTAATCGATGGAGCCACCTGGGCGCCTTGTCCTCTGCAATTTTCAGAGATTCCTGGGGATTGGGGTGACAGCAATAGTAAGCAAGCCAATTGGATTTTGACAGGAGATGGTTTTCTGATTGAACAGAGCTTCCTTTATTAAACTTTGAATTGATAATGTAAGAGAACGGTTCTGGTAAGATTGGACCCAGCCTTAAAAATATTATTTGGGTGGGTGGGGGAGAAACCTATAGGCAAGTGTGGCATTTGAGTGTGAGTGGGGGTGCATTGCTGTTGAACAGCCTCTCCGGGTGGAGGGTACCACAATCCCCAGAAGCCCTTTTCATTGCTTCCTTCACTGGCAGGAAGAAAGATGGGAAGTGCCCAGCTCTAGTCTCATACAGTTGTTTTTTTATTGTCTAGTTTTTCAACCACAGACCTCGAATAAGGACGTACAGGAATGGCTAGCTTCTTTAGAATTAAATAACCTTAAAGATGATATTTAAGAGTTTTGAAACTAAGGAAGGAGTGAATTACAGGAGAGTCGGAAGAGTATCTACAGATATTTCTTAGGTCGAAGGAATATGAAATAGAATTTTAGAGGCTCTCTGCTGACCTTTTAGCTTTTTTTAATCCCCCAAATATATATTTTTTTTAACTCAGGGGAGTTATGCATATCTGAAAATGAAAGACGGCTTGTTTCTAAAGAGGCTTGGAGCAAACTGCAGCAGTACTTTCCAAAGGCTCCTGAGTTTCCAAGTTACAGAGAATGCTGTTCCCAGTGCAAGGTACTGAGTGCTGTGCTGCCATCTGGGGAAATCATGCCGCCTCCCTGGATTGCCTGCTCTGGAGAATTGACATTGTACTTCTGTGGGGGGAGTAGGGAGGAGGCAAGTCCTGTGCTGTCAGCGGGGGGGTGGGGGGTGGTGGTTGATTGCTTCTTGCTTCATTCTCTTACAGATTTTAGAAAGAGAAGGGGAAGAAAATGAAGCCTTACATAAGATGATTGCAAATGAGCAAAAGACTTCTCTTCCAAATTTGTTCCAGGACAAGAACAGACCGTGTCTCAGTAACTGGCCAGAGGTATAGTGATCCCCACACAGGAAGATAGGCTTCATCTTACCTTTTTAGGGCTCTTGCCAAAATCCCAGTGAACTGTTTCATACCAGCCCAGAGTGTCTCTGATTCTCACGGTTTAGTTGTCATTGGAGGATTTACTCTAGCTTACTGTTTCTTGGCAGAGGGCTCTATTTGCATTATATTTATAAAACTTGAAAAAGGAGAATGACAGTATATGGGAAAACATTTTCCCTAAAATATTTATGTTATGGGTACAGTGAGTTAATGGGTATTTGCATGCTATTCTCTGTTCTAGGAAACGGATGTCCTATACATCGTGTCACAGTTCTTCGTAGAAGAATGGCGGAAATTTGTTAGGTAGAGCCCTAAATTTTCTATTTCCTTTTTCTGTTGTTGTTGATTCTAGTATTTTTAAGAATTAATAGATTCTGATCACAGTACCTTTGATGGTTACTTTTTTAGCAGGTACTAAAATTTTCTTTTGTTTACATTAAATGGATTAAATATATTTCAAATGTAAAAATAATTATCTGAAACATCTTGAGTGATTGCCTTAGTGAAATATATTGATCCTCCTTGTCTCACTTGAGTAGAAAACCTACAAGATGTAGTCCCGTGTCGTCGGTTGGAAACAGTGCTCTCCTGTGCCCCCATGGGGGACTCATGTTTACATTTGCTTCCATGACCAAAGAAGATTCTAAACTGTGAGTTTCTTCTCTTCATGTGATTTTTCTAGTGATTAATAATGAATGTTTAGGTAGTTTTTATCTGACACAAACAGTGTATTTGAAGGTTCTAGGCCTTTTCTGAATTGTGGGTTTTGTCCTTTCATAAGCTCTATTAGAGTGAGCACTTCCCTTAAAAAAAAAAAAAAAAAAGGCAAGACTGTTTGTCTGTAGAAGGAGAGAAGCTGCCCGAGGTTGCCACGCTCTTTGTCTCTACCTTGTCCTTCCCAGAGCCCTGCTCTTCTTCCAAGCTGCCGGTTCCGGTACCGCCTCTCTAGCGGACCTCTTCCAGCATCCCATAATCCCAGGGGCTCGCCTGTCCTTGTTTTTCCTGCAGCCACCAGGCAGCCTTCAGCAAACAGATGAGGAGGAGGAAGGCACTGTGCACCAGAGCAGAGCCACTGAGCTGGTCATCTGCAGGTCTCGGGTCTTAAAGTCAAAATTTTTGTCCCACTCAATCTTAAGTGCTTCTAGAAGGGCTCATGTCTGAATGCACCCGTGATGTTGCCATTTTATCTTTTCAAAGAATTGATACCTATGTAAGAGAACGTAGAATGCCTCTGGCATTGCTTATAAACCGTGAACATTGGAACTCATAAATAACAATTCCTTCGTGACTAAGCGTAGAGGTAGAGAGTTTACTATTCATGTTAACACTTTCACATCATTTAGGGAAGCTTACAGTTAATATATTTTTCCTTCTAGGTTCTCCCCTAGCTCTTTTTTTCCTTCCTTCCTCTTTGCGGGGGTGGGGGAGTGTTGTAAATGTTAGACATCAGGAAAGTATCTATGATAATACAAATGTGTGTACGGGGCAGCTTTAAAGTTAAACAATTCAAATAAAACCTAAGGCCCCTCAGTGTTAACCTTTCCTCTTCTTCCTCTTCTCTGTGCCTTTGTTCACTCACAATAAGCACAGGCCGGAATTTGAGGGTTACCATGCTCAAAAAGTACTACTTACAAAGTAATATTTTGCATATTAAAAAAATTTTTTTTTTTTTTTACAAATGGACATCATACGATATTTATCCTTCTGCAACTAACTTCATTCAATTTTAGTTTGTGAGATTTAGACATGTTGATTCTTGTAACGTGAGTCTTGATGTTTCACTGCCCTAACCACCCTCCTTTTGTATGAAGAAAACTGTTCGTTGTTGACGATGATGTATCTTTACCTTCTTGAATAATTGGTCTTCGTGATTTGGTGATTTGGGTTTAGGAGACCAATGGATGATGTTAGTTCTGTTAATTTCCATGTGTCTTAAGGCATGTTGTGTTTTTTTGCACAGTATAGCTCTCATATGGCCCAGTGAGTGGCAAATGATACAAAAGCTCTTTGTCGTGGACCATGTCATTAAAATCACGAGAACTGAGGTGGGAGATGCAAACCCTTCAGAAACACAGTATATTTCTGAACCAAGTAAGTTTTCATGTTTGTTCATATAGTTAAAACTTGACATTTTAAGAGAGAAGGTGAATGTGTTACTATTGTATTCCCTATTTAAAATTAACGAGGGGCGCCTGGGTGGCACAGCGGTTAAGCGTCTGCCTTTGGCTCAGGGCGTGATCCCGGTGTTATGGGATTGAGCCCCACATCAGGCTCCTCTGCTATGAGCCTGCTTCTTCCTCTCCCACTCCCCCTGCTTGTGTTCCCTCTCTCGCTGACTGTCTCTATCTCTGTCGAATAAATAAATAAAATCTTTAAAAAAATAAAATTAAATTAAATTAACGAATATGTGTTCAGGTCCTGACTGGTACACACCAGGTGGGAATTACTCTATACCCCTCTCATTATTTGTATGTTTACTAGTTGATAGTAAATGAATTTCCTCGCTGGCATTATTACTATACAACAGAATATAACAATTAATAGAAAATAAGAGCAATAGTTACTTAATGAATACTCACTGGTAACTTTGCTGTGTGTTTATAGGTTTTTGGTTCTTTTACATTAATTCCCCCGCCACTTCTGTTTTACTTTGTTTTTCAGAACTCTGTCCAGAATGCAGAGAGGGCTTATTGTGTCAACAGCAGAGGGACCTACGTGAATACACTCAAGCCACCATCTATGTCCATAAAGTTGTGGATAACAAAAAGGTACCAGTCCCTCTCGTGGCCATGACTAGTAATGATCAATTTTGCTTTTTGACTCACTGATGGATTTTCACTGATGCCTGCCTTAGATCACATTTTTATTTCCTTGGAGCTACTTGGCGTAAGAATTCAAGTTGGATAAGAATTCAAAATGAATACTTGTGTGATTATATGTGGATTTAGTCAGTTATTAATTTGATACGGAAATAATTATTGAACGTCAGCTATGTGCCGGGAATGGTCTTGGTGTGGAGGGAATACAGTGGTAAAGAAGACAGACCAGGTATCTGCCCTCAAGAATATTTGTACCTAGTGAGGAAGATGAAGAACAAACCCAGAAAGGGAGATGGTTCAGTGTGCCAGCCTAGGAAGGTTGTGAACATCTCCTCCTCCCAGGATCCAGCAAATCTGCAGCATATATGGAATAATTACCTCTGAAAAGAACTTGAGACCTAGCTAAACAGCTGCTCTGCAAAGGATAAAAGGGTCACATCAAGATGGATAGGAGAAGGGGCGCCTGGGTGGCACAGCGGTTAAGCGTCTGCCTTCGGCTCAGGGCATGATCCCGGCGTTGTGGGATCGAGCCCCACATCAGGCTCCTCCGCTGTGAGCCTGCTTCTTCCTCTCCCACTCCCCCTGCTTGTGTTCCCTCTCTCGCTGGCTGTCTGTATCTCTGTTGAATGAATAAATAAAATCTTTAAAAAAAAAAAAAAAGATGGATAGGAGAAGCAGAGATAAGATCTCACCAAAAACACCACACCCCAGCACAGCAGCCCGCCATGGGGAGGGGTCTCACAAATACAGAACTGCTTCCTGAGGAGAGAATGGTTTGTGCCCCACATCAGGCCACCCAACTCGGACCTAAACCAGATTGAAGGTCCCAAATGGCTTTGAAACGAAGGGAGCTTCCATCCAGGAGAACCATACGGCTGTAGAGAATGGAGATTATGCTCTTTAAAGATCTCGTGTGCAGGATGACTTAGTCTGGCACCCCATGCAAAAGCTGCGGTTTGCCAAGGCCTAAATTATATGTGAAGGAAATTCATTTGCTAATCTTAAAGCATCTGCCAGAGGAGTTAAAGCTTGTTGGGACTCTCTTCAGGGACTGGAGCCACTGTGGGGCACCATTTTTAAGTTCTCCACCTTGCTAGTGCCCACAGTGGTGGGTACCAGTTTTGTACTCTCTTACCTGCTAGTGCGCTATGCACTTGCTGCAGACTGCCACAGCCCCACCTCCCTGGGGTACCCCAAAGCCAGCAAGCATCCAGTCTCCTCAGTGGGATGCCCACTGGGCACTGGATTCTTGTGGCCAGAAGGGATTGCATTTCTGGGCCCCACAGGTCTGAAACAGACCGTTTCACAGACAACCTAGAAGTCGAAAGTTAAACGGTAAGGTTCAGTGCTTATACAGGGCCACCCATTCTTGAGACTGGGAGCGAGAGTTTCACCTAACACATAAGAACAAATGATCAAGCAAAAAGAGGAAACACAGGAATATGTTCCAAATGAAAGAAAAAGATAAAACCCCCAATCAAAACCTTAACAAAACAGACTATAAGTAATTTACCTAATAAAGTGTTCAAAGTATTGGTCATAGAAATGCTCACGGAATTTGGGAGAATATGGATGAAAACAGAGAAAATCCCATTCAACGAAGAGATAGAAAATATAAAAAGGACCAAACAGAAGTCACAGAGCTAAAGAATGCAATAACTGATCTGAAAAATACAGTACAATACAGGGTTTCAACAAGAGACCAGATCAAGCAGAAGGAAGGTAAGTGATCTGGAAGACAGCAGCAGAACTCAGCCAGAGCAGTAAAAAGAAAAAAAGAATTTTTTTTTTTTTTTAAGTAGGCTGCGTGCCCAGCATGGAGCCCAACGTGGGACTTGAACTCACGACCCTGAGATGGGGACTTGAGCTGAGATTTAGAGTTGGATGTTTAATCTATGGATCTACCCTACCCAGGCACCCCGAGGGAAAAAGAATTCTAAAAAATGAAGCTAGCTTAAGGGACCTGTGCCACAACATCCAACAACATTCATCTTATAGAGGTCCCAGAAGAGGGAAGAGAGAAATGGGCAGAAAACTTATTTAAAGAAATAATGGCTGAAAATTTCCCTAATTTGGGGAAGAAAGTGGACACCTGGATCTAGGAAGCCTAGAGAATTCCAAACAAAATGAACCCAAAACGTCCCACACCCTGACACATTAAAACTAAAATGTGAAAAGTAGAGAATCTTAAATGTAGCAAGGGAAAAACAACTTTTTCATGTAAGGGGAACCCCTGTTAAGGCTTCCAACAAAAACTTCTCATGTCAGAGGGGATTGATAATGACTTATCTGAAGAACTGAAAGAAAAATACTTCTAAGCAAGAACACTCTACCTGGCAAGGATATCATTCAGAATTAAAGGAACGATGAACAGTTTTCCTGACAAGCAGAAGCTGAAGGAGTTCATCACCACTAAACCAGCCCTCCAGTGAACAGAAAGGGTACCAGTTACTAATAAGAAAACATGTGACAGTAAAAATCTCACTGGTAAACATAAATACGTAGTAAAGGGGATTAATCACTTATAAGACTAGTCTGAAGGTTAAAAGGTGTAGTAATAATGAGTATAACTGCAATAATTAGTTAAGGGATAAAAAAATAAAAAGATACAGAAAATGACGTTAAAAACAAAACATTGGAGGATTAAAAAGACAATTGTATTATGTGATTAAGTTTAACTTGCTATCAATTTAAAATATACTGGTATTATATGTAAGTTGTTAATGTGAGTCTTAACGTTAACCAAAAGCAAAAATGTATCTCATAGACGCAAAAAATAATGAGAAAGATCTAAAAAAAGTCATCAAACCACAAGGGAGGAAAGCAAGAGAAGGAACAGAAAGGAACTAGAAAATAGTCAAATTGGCAATAAGTATATACCTATTAATAATTACTTTAAATGTAAATGGAATAAATTCTCCAATCAGAAGACAGAGTAGTTCACTGGATTAAAAAAAAAAAAAGAAACACAAGATCCATCTTCCCATCTATATGTTACCTATAAGAGACTTACATCAGATGCAAGGACACATACAGACTGAAAGTAAAGGGATGGAAAAAGCTGTTACATGTAAATGGAAACCAATAGAAAGCTATGTATATCAGAGAAAAGAGATTTTGAAACAAAGACTGTAATAAAAGACAAGGAGCATTTGTAAATATGCAACCAACATAGGGAGTACCTAAATATTTAAAGCAGATGTTAACAGAGTCAAAGGGAGAAGTTGACAACAGTGCAGTGCTGCTGGGGGCCTTTCGTACCCCACTTTCATCAATGAATAGATCATCAGACAAAAAAATCAGTAAAGAAACATCAGTCTTAAATGACACATTGGACCCCATGAACTTAATAGATACATACAGAACATTCCATCTAAAAACAGGAGAATACCCATTCTTCTCAAATGGACATGGGCCGTTCTCCAGGGTAAGCCATACACTGGACCACAAGTCTCAGTAAATTGAAGAAGATTGAAATCATACCAAGCATCTTTTCCAGCCACATTGGTATGAACCTGGAAATCAATTACAAGAAGAAAACTGGGTAAAAACCTAGACGAAATGGTTGTATTTTTGGAAATACACAATTTTCTCAGACTGAATCGCGAAGAAACAGAAAAACTGAATAGACCGATTACTCGTAAGGAGATTTAGTCATTAATCAAAACACGCCCAACAAAAGTCCAGGACCAAATAGCTTTACTGGTGAACTCTACCAAACATTCGATGAAGATTTAATACCAATCCTTCTCAAACTCTTCCAGAAAATTGAGGATGAAGGAATTCTCCCAAACTTATTTTACAGGGCCAACAAGGATACTGCATAAAAAAACAAATCACAGGCAAGTACCCCTTTGAACATGGATGCAGAAATTCTCAACAAAATATTAGCAAACCAAATTTAACAGTACATTACAGCGGCTGGGTGGCTCAGTCAGTTAAGTGTCTGCCTTCAGCACAGGTCATGACCCCAGGGTCCTGGGATTGAGTTCCGCATCCGGCTCCCTGCTCAATGGGAGCCTGCTTCTCCCTCTCCCTCTGCCTGCTGCTCCCCCTGCTTGTGTGTGCGCGCTCTCTCTCTCTCTCTCTCTCAAGTAAATAAAATCTTAAAGAGGGAGGGGGAAGCATACACTGTGATCAAGTGGGAATTATTCCAGGGATGCAAGGATGGCGGATCTGCAAATCAACGTGACACACATTAATAAAGCGGATAAAATCATGATCCTCTTCATAAATGCAGAAAAGGATTTAACAAAATTCTATATCCATTTACTTACTTATTGAAGTTGGAGGGCACAAAATAATACATAAAAAATTTGCAGAGCGCCTGCCTAGCTCAGTCCTAGAGCATGTGACTCTAGATCTCAGAGTTGTGAGTTCAAATCCAACTTTGGGCATATTGCTTACTTTAAAAAAAAAATTAGTTCCATTTTTATACATCTAGCAACGACCTATCAGAGAAATTAAGGAAATAATCTCCTTTACAATTCCATCAAAAAAGAATAAAATACGGGGTGCCTGGGACATTGAGTGTCTCTCTTTAGCTCAGGTCAGGATCTCGGGATTTTGGGATAGAGCCATGCTTCCAGCTGCTCCTCCCTCTGCGCCTCCCCCAGTCATTCACTATCTCTCATAAATAAAATCTTTTAAAAAAAAACTCAGGAATGAATTTAACCAAGGTGGTAAAAGATCTAAACATTGAAAACTACAGGACTAATAAAATTGAAGAAGATACAAATGGAAAGATATTCCTTGCTAATGAATTGGAAGAATTAATACTGTAAAAATGTTGATATTATCTAAAGCAATCTACAGAATCAGTGCAGTCCCTATCAGAATCACAATGGCATTTTTTTTAAACAGAAATAGAATAAAAACAAACAACCCTAAATTTTGTATGGAAACAAAATAGATCTTTAATAGCCAGAGTAGTCTTGAGAAAGAAGAAAAAAGCTAGAGGCAGCACTCTTGGTGATTTCAAACTGTTACAAAGCTACACTAACCAAAACGGTATGGTATGGGCATAAAATCAGACATGTTAATTGAAATAAACCCAAGTGAAATAAACCCAAGCATATAGGGTCAGGTATTTTGCCACAAAGGAGGCTAGAATATACACTGGGAAGGAATAGTCTCTCCAGCAAATGGTGCTGGGAAAAGTGGACAGCCACACGCAAAAGTACAAAACTGGACCACTATCTCACATCTCACATAAAAATCAGCTCAAAATGGATTAAAGACTTGAAAGTAAGAACAGAAACCATAAAACTTCTAAAAGAAAATGGGCAACAAGCTCCTTGATGTCCCTCGTAGTAATAATTTTTTCAGTTGATTCCAAAGGCAACAAAAGCAAAAATCAGTAAATGGGACTCCATCAGTCTGAAATCTTCTGCACAGTGGAGGAAACCATGAACAGCCTACATGGGAGAAGATATTTGCAAATCGTATATACCATAAAGGGTCATAATCCAAAATACATAAAGAACTCATACAGCACAAAATTGGATAAAAAATTGGCAGAGTCTGAATTGACATTTTTCCAAAGAAGAAATACAGATGGCCAGCATCCTCGTGAAAAGAAGCTTAGCATCACTGATCAACAGGGAAATGCAAATCTAAACGACAATGAACAGCCACCTCACACCAGTCAGAATGGCTGTGAAAGGGGTAAGAGAGAAGCATTTGTGAGCATGTGGAGATAAAGGGAACTCTTGTGCACTATTGGTGGGAATGGAAAATGGTGCAGCCACTATGGAAAACAGGATGGAGCTTCTTTGAATTACTGTATGATCCAGCAGTTCTGCTTCTGGGTATTTATCCAAAGAAAACAAAAACGTTAAATCTAAAAGATATATGCACGCCTGTGTTCACTGCACCATTATTTGCAATGGCCAGGATGGAAATAACCTAAGTGTTCGTTGATAGATGAAGGGAAAATGAAGTTCTGTTTGTGTGCCCAATGGAATACTATTCAGCCATAAAAAATAACGAAATCTTGCTTTTGGGACCACATGGATGGACCTTGAGGGTACTGTGCCCATTAAAAAAGTTAGAGAAAGTAAATACCGTATGATTTCACCTGTAGATAGAATCTAAAAAAACAAATAAAACTCATCGATACAGAGAATGGATTTGTGGTTGCCAGGGTTGGTGTGGGAGGATGAGGGATCAAGAGATACAGACTGCCAGTTATAAAATAAGTTGTGGGTATATAGCGTATGTAATGTGTGTGTATAGTGGTGGCTCTGGTCAATAATATTGCAAATTCGAAAGTTGCTTAAAAGTTCTCATCAATACGTTTGCAACTTTATAGGGTGGCAAATGGTAATTAGCATTATTTTGGTGATCATTTCACAGTGTGTACATATGTCAAATCATTGTACACCTGAAACTGATTCAGTGTTGTATACTAATTACATTTCTATTTAAAGAAAGATCTGGGGCGCCTGGGTGGCACAGCGGTTAAGCGTCTGCCTTCGGCTCAGGGCGTGATCCCAGCGTTGTGGGATCGAGCCCCACATCAGGCTCCTCGCTGTGAGTCTGCTTCTTCCTCTCGCACTCCCCCTGCTTGTGTTCCCTCTCTCGCTGGCTGTCTCTATCTCTGTCGAATAAATAAATAAAATCTTAAAAAAAAAATAAAAAAAAATAAAGAAAGATCTAGAACATCCAATCAAAAAAAAAAAAAACAGGAAAAAACCCCCATGAATTCATAAGATGATTACACGGGAATGAGTGTTTTTGAAGGAAGTCTAGCAGGGTAACGTGGGAGACTGGTAGAGGTAGGGGTAGCAGTGTTAGATGGGAATTGGACAAGAAACAGGTCTTGGAGGAGTTGTTTACCTGAGTGTCCACTGCAGACATCCAGCCTCTGAAGGGTGCTTCAGGCAGAGGGATGAGCCTCGTGGGCTTAAGCGGTAGAGTCAGTCGTATGTAGAGCAGCCCTGTCCAGTAGAGCTTTGTGTAGGGATAGAAATGTTCTGTGTTTTCACTGTTTGCTCTGGTAGCCAGTAGCCGCATGTGACTGGCTATGGTGACTAAGGAAGTGAATTTTTAATTCATTTCATTTTAAGCAGCCACATGTACCCACTGGCCACCGTACGGAACAGTGCTAGCCCAAAGTGAGGTCTCTTCCAATGAAGGGTAGTGATACAGAGCAAGGGACAAGTCCTGTCATGTTTTATACGTCATGCTAAGGATTTGGGCCTTTATTCCGAGTATAGATGTCAGCCACTGGAGAGCTGCAGGCAAGATCATGGTGTGAATAGATTCATGCTTTAAAGAGGTGACCCTGGCAGTTGTGTCTGGAGGCCAGTTCAGAGCCTCTTGCCCTGATCTAAGAGAAGATGACGGAGATTTGGTTGTGTTTTGGGTGCAGGGGTGTTAAAACTTGCTGTGGATTGGATTGGCAGTATTTCTGTTAGGAGTGGATGGCCCTTAGGTAGGTCCTGACCTAGATCTCTGGGCGTGTCATTAATTTGATTCCAGGATTTGGGGAATTAGAGAATAAACTACATTTTATTTGACGATTGTTACCAAACACATTGTTTTAGGGGGGTAATTTACAGATTATGCTCTTAAGGTCTTGGGTTCTGCTTCACAGGTTGAACTAAGGCCTTTATTTCCTCATTTGCTGAGAAAGTACAGTTAAACAGTATCAATTCTGTGTTTCCTCCTCAAGTTTTAAGTCTTTGTGCCTATTAGTCCATGTATACACTGGTATCTAAAATAGTATCCAACTTATCTAAAGTTTTAGTATTTGAGTTTTTAACGGTATTTCATAATGTAAAAGAGCATTTCCTCCTTCCTTCCTTTTCTTAAGGAGGTATTGTGGCTCCCGCTGTCTGAATGGTTTGACAGTCCCCACGCTAGGGAAAATTTAGAGCATCTTCGAACTTCCGCAAAATAACATCATTGTAAAAGCCCAATGATAATAACTCGTTCCGCAGATACTGATTGCGTTTATGGTGACCACATTACACACGAGTGAATCCTAGGATAAAAACTAACATGTTAAAAGAGCACAGGAAACAGCCCTTGAGTCTCCGTCGTCTGCCAGGTCTATTATCCCACTGTTGATAAAGCCACAACACCCGCCATAGCCTGCCCTGCAAGGGCCTGACCATCTTGTCTCTGTGTTTGTATTCAGGTGATGAAGGATTCAGCTCCGGAGCTGAATGTGAGTAGTTCCGAAACGGAAGAGGATAAGGAAGAAGCTAAACCAGATGGAGAAAAAGATCCAGATTTTAATCAAGTATGTGTTGAACCTGCTTTTTATTGTCCTACCTTCCGCCGTTCTGAAAGCAGCCAGTCCACGTCCGCAGACATTTCCCGTCCCTTCCACGGGACATTAGTTCTCAGCTCCCTTCTTTGCCCTCATTGCTTCGTTTTCGTGGCACGCAGTTGCAGCCCTGATTTCTTTCAAGAAGCCGTGAACTGCATTGTTCCAGAATTAATAATACATTTGTTGCTACTGAGTAAGAAAGGTTAAAATACAATTTTTTAAATCTTTTGCCTGAAAAGAAGACTAAAATGAGATCCATATCGTTTTGTTGTTTAATCTTGGATTATTTAACTATGAAAAAATTAACTCAGTTTCCATCATTACAAACAAAATATGCTGTGGTCTTACCAATGGAGTTTATAGAAGAGATTTCTGTGTCTCTTAAAGTGTTAATCAAATGACCAGGTCAGCATTCATCTTTCATATTTCATTATGATAAATTTAATTTTTTTCTTCTTAAATTGTCTGTTTTCTATGTATTTTGTTACGATTTTCTATCCCACTTATTTAGTTACTTGAATATATTCTGCATATTCATAGTGTTATTGGAGAAAAGTAACTTAAGAACAGGAAATAAGTTGGGAATATGGTTGATATATGATGTGGGTAAGTTTCAGCTTCTCAAAAAGTCAGACCACTGTGTCCCAGGGTATTCTGTGGATACCTTAAATTCATGGAATTTGTAGTTTAATTAGAGTTTAGTTTTAACAGATGAGACATGTATTTTCTTTCTTCACTGCTAAAATACAGTAGTCAAATTATGGTTCACCTTCTCCCTGAAGGACTGAAAGTGTTATCGTGGCCGTCTGCCCTATCTGTGTCTGTTACAGAGCAGAGCTGTCTGGGCTTGGGCTGTCTCTATACACTGATACTGTTACTTCATTTTCAGCATCAAGAAAGTCTGAAAAGCCCCCTTGACTTGAATCTTGGTCTCCCTGAGGCAAATGTTACTTGTCGTTTTCTAGCTGGTACAGAGAGATACCCCATTTGTTTTCCATGGCCTGTTGGAGCCCCTCACATGCTCGCTACGCATACCTGTGGAAAAGGACAGAATCGGGCTCTCTGCGCACCACCCCGCTGACTGTGATTCGCCACTCAGTCAAATGTGCGCTGTAGTCGGCCAGCCCCGGAGGGCCCCTTGGCTGCAGAAATAGCCAAACCTATACGTGTTACAGGAATGCAGGCTGAACTTTGACGGGACATTGTAAATCCTGTGCTTACTCAGACCTTTGTAGATGTAGGTCTAATGTTTCTTGGGATGGTTTTTGAGATGATCTCTTGTTTGGAGTTGGCGAACATATCTTTGTGGGCAACTTCTAACCGTGTTGGTCACGGCCCCATCGCCTCCGACCATCCATCTTGCAAGGCAGAGCTCCACAGACTAGTTTATGTGCTCGTTTGAGTTGCTACATTAAAATCAGTGGGTACTGGGCCGTGGACATACCCACCAGACTTAGGGCACTGTTCTCTTGCAGTGCTCGGCTGGCAGGACGATATTGTTTCAGTGATTAGGTCTTGAAAGTATGGTTTACTGATCAGTTGGAAATCTCCTCTTTTTTTCAAGTCAGTTGTCACTGACTCATTTTTTGTTCTTCTGGTAAATTTTGTAAAATTACTTCGTGAAGCTCGATATGTATCTTCATACTGTCCTTAGCGTCTGTTATTTCAAGCTTTGCTTTTCAGCCTGAGTTATTTAGAAAACTCTTTATATTTTCAAGTGATTTAGATTTTTGGGAAGCCGGTTTTTTTGAATGTCTAGTTTTGTTCATTGTGGTTATAACCACAGCAATTTTTAAAGAGTGGATGTGGAATTACTCTTCTCAGTTGTGGATGACAGCAGATTTCATATTTACAAATATGATAGAGAATGATGGGAAACATTGCCTTTTATGCTGTAATTTTTTTTACATATACATTATAATTTTCTCCTGTCTTCCCTCTCCTTGTTTGGATATTGTAATACTCTAGAATGTTTTAAATATTTTATCCCTCAAAAAAATCTCAAGTGTGACCTTCCTTTAGAAGAGGAGATGGTCCCAGAAGAATGTCATACCTTTCAGAACTTCAGGACCCTGACATTTTCTTTGTAACATGTTTTGGTATCTCAGTAGATGGACAGCATCTGCAATTGCTGGTTTAAATCCCTGTAACAGGAAATGATGCATCTCCGCTTGTCCTTAATGGGGAGGAACAAATCCCCTTTTTTCCTCTAAGCTAGATCAACCCGGTCCCTTTGACTTTGACCTTCTCTACAATTCAGGTTAATGATGCACCCAGTGTTGGATATCACTTAGGTAATTGAAAGCCGTCTAAAACCAGTGGGCTGTTTTTTGTCAGATAAGTTGGATTTAAATTCTGTTTTTTTGTTTTTTGGGTTTTTTAAAAATAATTCTGGGAAAAGCTTTTAGACCTATTTAAAATCAGAGCCATTACAAAAAATTTAATATCTTATTCAGTGTCTAGGGATTTGTTATTTGGTTGTGTTTTGTATGTCTGTAGTAAAATTTTATTTCGTTGTAGATGTTTTTATTCTTCCTAATTGTGGGACTTAGGTGCAGCTTGACCTTTCCTTTCAAACAGTGGAGATTGAGGAAAATGATTAACTTTATTTATTTATTTATTTATTTTTTTTTTTTTAAAGATTTTTTATTTATTTATTTGACACAGAGAGACAGCCAGAGAGAGCGGGAACACAAGCGGGGGGAGTGGGAGAGGAAGAAGCAGGCTCATAGTGGAGGAGCCTGATGTGGAGCTCGATCCCACAACGCCGGGATCACGCCCTGAGCCGAAGGCAGTCGCCTAACAACTGAGCCACCCAGGCGCCCCTAACTTTATTTATTTTTAACTCCCCTTTCCATGTAACTTTTTCTTTTTTCTTTTTTTTTTTTTAAGATTTTATTTATTCATTTGACAGAGATAGAGACAGCCAGCAAGAGAGGGAACACAAGCAGAGGGAGTGGGAGAGGAAGAAGCAGGCTCATAGCGGAGGAGCCTGATGTGGGGCTCAATCCCATAACATCGGGATCACGCCCTGAGCCGAAGGCAGACCCTTAACGACTGAGCCACCCAGGCGCCCCCCCATGTAATTTTTTTTTTTTTAAGATTTTATTTATTTATTCGACAGAGATAGAGACAGCCAGCGAGACAGGGAACACAAGCTGGGGGAGTGGGAGAGGAAGAAGCAGGCTCATAGCGGAAGAGCCTGACGTGGGGCTCGATTCCCATAACGCCGGGATCATGCCCTGAGCCGAAGGCAGACGCTTAACCGCTGTGCCACCCAGGCGCCCCCCATGTAACTTTTTCTTAACGACGGTTAGAACCACCTGTGTGTCTCCGTAGACTCAGGGCTAGAGCTGAACCTCGCTTTGCGTGGCGCCTAGCCAGCGGTTGTCAGCCTGAGCCAGAGCTCTTCTGTGCTTGCGTCCTGATCCTCTGCTTTGTAAACCTCTGGAGCTCTGTTCGTAATGAGTATGCGGCATCTGTGTCCATAATGACCCCTAAACCGCTCTGCTCATGCACCGCTAACGCTCAGTGACAACTGCAGAAACCAGAGCCGGGGCCTGGGGGTTACTTCATCCAGATGTAATTAACGCAGGGAAAAATTGTTTTAAGGAATCTTGTTTCTCTCACTCCTTGGCCTGGTTAACAGAAGACTCTTGACTGTTAACCTTCTTATGAGGCTTTTATGGGAGTGTCGTAGAAAGACATTTGGTCCTTATCTATAATTTTTTTCTGAAGACTGCTACATAATTGAATTCTGTACCTGTCTGTATTCCTGTACATTTTGCCAAACTATCTTTAGCTAGATGCTGTCCGTCATGACTTTCCACCTCTAAATACTTTTTTTTTTTTTTTTTAAGATTTTATTTATTTATTCGACAGAGATAGAGACAGCCAGCGAGAGAGGGAACACAAGCAGGGGGAGTGGGAGAGGAAGAAGCAGGCTCACAGCGGAGGAGCCTGATGTGGGACTCGATCCCGCAACGCCGGGATCACGCCCTGAGCCGAAGGCAGACGCTTAACCTCTGTGCCACCCAGGCGCCCCTCCACCTCTAAATACTTAAACCAACAAATAAATAAGACAGTGTCTTATTACCTGGACTCAAGTTTTTCCAGGTATCCCAGATATGTCTAAAATAATATTTTCCCCTCAACCTAGCATGCTGTCACGGTATACATTTATCGTATCTAGAACATTGGTCCCACCTCCTCACCCCTTTTCCTTTTGTCTTTGATATTGACTAGACACCAATTTGATTTCTTTTAGATTGTCCCACATCCTCGATTCAGCCGATTGCCTCCTTACATTGTTGATGTTCCTTCGTTTCTCTGTTCTCTATATTTCTGTCCTTTGGAAATTGGGTCTAAATGCTTGAGATTCAGGTTTAACATTTTTGCAAGAATATTTCACAGTTGAAATGATGTCATGATCCTGTCAAGAGGCACAGTGTGTCATCCTGTTTTTAGTTAAACCAAGTTTGATGTCTTTATTAATACTGTCTTTTGTTTTAAACTTCTCAGCTGTTTCCACTTAGCTTCCATGCAATTCTCAAAGGAAGAAAATGTATAATACAGACATTAGGATTCAGGTGGTTTATGAATTACATGTAGCAATCTTAAAGTTCTTTAGTTTATCACGTGTGTTTTTCTGATTTAAGGTCAAACATACCACTTTGCTTTTAAATGTCCTTTTAATAACAATTTTTTTTTAAATCCTGGAGCTTACATGCAGTGAGAGGTAGATCTCCCTTATCCCCCCCACCCCCCAGTTTTCTGTGGACCTGCTAAGAACGAATCTCCGGCGAGTTTCTACTGACTGTTGACACTGAATTTCAGATGGTCAAGGGACCAATAAGGAAACCAGTTTTGCCTCCTTGATGGACGTAAGTGCATGAGTCACAGAGTGGATAATTTCAGTGCCTTGTTTGTTTTGGATCTTTATTATAGAGCAATGGAGGAACAAAGCGGCAAAAGATAACCCATCAAAATTATATAGCCTATCAAAAGCAAGTCATTCGGCGCAGTATGCGACATAGGAAAGTTCGTGGTGAGAAAGCACTTCTTGTTTCTGCTAATCAAACATTAAAAGAATTGAAAATTCAGGTGAGGAAAACACAACTTTCATTTAAGTGTGCTCTGGACCTCAAGGACCTTGACGAGTTCCTGCTTCCCCCTGTCCATCTGCGTCTCTGTTTTCTTTCATCGCCGGCCATTTTAACCTCTTATCTGCTCATAGTATTAATCCATTGAGAGGGGATTCTTTTGATTTCACAGTAATGCCTAAATTGAAATAACTCTTTTTTAGAAAGACTTAAAGTTTTTAAAGTAGCCGAGAATCAGGGGCATCTGGCTGGCTCCGTCGGTAGAGCATGCGACTCCTGGTCTCAGGGTCATGAGTTCAAGCCCTTTGCTGAGCTTAGAGACCATGTAATTGAAAAATAGAAAGTTTTTTAAACCAGACAAAATAACCAAGAATCTTTCTGTGAAGGTGAAAGTGGTTTGGATCGTGAAAACGTGAGCAGGTTTTGAGTAGCTTTCCAGTGATGAGAAGCAGTGAAAGCCATCTCACTTGCTGCACACCGAGGTTGTTCCAGAATCATCGTTCCCTCGCTTTATCGTGCCCTATGTTTTCCTTTGACCACTTGATAGGTATTCGCGCCGATTACCAAGATGTGCTGTGAAACGTGAGGGGAATTAAAAGGCGGCTGCTTCATTGTTGATTCACTCCAATGAGTCAGGATTCTGGCACAATATTTTTGGTGTCAGATAAGTCTCCTTGCTAGAATTTTAAAGTTACCTTTACCACCTCTCTTTATGGAGCAGTGTTTTCCAAACTGGTTTTTGAAGATTCATTTTAGATCATTTTCTTCCCCATGCCTCCCCCCGCTCCCTCCAAACAAGCATTGGTTTGCACATCAGTTCAGTGAATGCAAAGTAGGCATTATGAAAATGCTTCGTGATTTTGTTATTTCTTGGTATCAGTACAAAAGTGGTATAAATGAGCATGGCAGTGGTGTGTCCTAAACCTAGGCAAGAGGGGCTGATAAGTTCAAGATGTCCGTGAAGAAAATCTGGCCCCTAATCTGTTTCAGGCACTGATACATATCCAAAAAGTTGACCAAATTTCCCTCTTTGCTACTTTCATGTGGCATAGTTTACTGGTTATGTATTTTTTCTTGCTGCTGATATTTATCATTGTAATTGAGGCAAAAGTACAGGCTTCCTTTGAGGGTGTTATATGTTCCAGATTGTCCTGGGAACAGTATTTCCCTTGGTTGAACCCGTGGCTCTGAAAATAAACGTGTTGGCATAATATCTTTACTCTGTTATTGTACCTTTTACATCTGAGAAAGCTTGTTTCTGTCACCGGCTTTTTGCCTGTCAGTGGTAAACCTCGAACATTTAAAACCTTTAAATTAACAGAAAGAGCCCCTGTGGATAAAGACATTCAAAAGGCCTGTGCTGCTTTCTGCTTTTATTATGGACTACGATTTTTGAAGAACAAATCAAAAGTCAGCAGAAATATCCTCTGTGTAGGAGCGTGTTACCTGCCCCGAGCTGCTGTCTGAAGCGAGCCACAGTTCAAATGAAACCCCCGATGTGCTCTTCCTGGACGGGTCCTTTGTAGCGTCCTTCCTCCCGCCCCCCACCTGGGCTTTGAGGCCACTGTGATCCAGAGTCAAAACAAAGGGCAGTGAGATGTAATTTTCGCTCGCTGCTCAGTGGTGGTGGCTTTGAATGCTTCCACTAGACGTGACCTTTTGCCTGGCAGCCTGGCCAGCATTGGGGTTTGTAGTGGGCATGCGTGTGACCCTCAGTTAGTGGTGGTGGGTGAGGTTTTTTTTAAGTATTACTGTCTTTTTAATGTGTGATGGAGCCTTTCCTCTAAGGAATATTATATTTCCAAGTTAATAGGAGGACAACCTTTGTAAAATTGTAAATGTTTTATTCTGGACAAGCCCATTTATAGTTGCTTAAAACCTTAAGTAGCTTGCTTTGCCTGATTATTAATTCATCCACCTCTGATACCATAAAGTAAATGGAAGTACAATTGATTCATCTCCTTTTGCAGAAGATATTCGGTGTTTAATTGTTATTATTTCATTTTCCCAAAGATAGGTTTTGAGCGGGCAATGTTGCCTGCCTTAGAGAGGAAGAAACGTTTTCATAGAGGTTAAATGGCTGGCAGGCTAAAGTCACTGCCCCTGGGTTTCCTTATTTTAGCCACCCCCACCCGACACCGTAGCAAGCAGTCCAGAGCCGCTCCCCATTAGGGAACAGGCTCTCGTTGTTCCTTGTGTGCTCCGCAGATCAGGGATGCTGCACCTGCTTGATGAAACAGGCCCATATAAGAGTAATTATACTCAGGCATTTTCATGGTTTGTGAATTACCGTACCAGAGGCCTCCGTGCCTTTGTCCCATTCCCTCGTTCTGAAAGAGCGTTTTCTCCTCACTAGTGATACTTGTTTATCTTCCATAGCAACCCCCCCCCCAAGACCTGTCTATGCCTCCAGCTGTCGAACCCTTTCCTCTGTCCTCCCCAGATCTGACGTGTACCTTCTGCCACCATCTAGGCTACACTGTTTTGTCCTCGCTCTCTGAACCCGTCCAGGGTGGGATTACTCACTGGCTTTTATATTTCCAGTATGGAGCAAAGCATCCGGCTCATGGTGGCTTTGTGATAAAAGCTTCATTAGTTGTTGAATGAAGTTAACTAAATGTCCTTGTCTGTGTCCTCAAAACCTAAGTACTAAGCATCAGCCCGTCAGGAAGGGTGCTCGTGGCTGGAGGTGTTTGCTTTGTCCAACCTCATGGCTTTGGGGATGTGAGCACGCGTTCCTACAGTCCTGAAGCTATGTCATTGCCCTCATTAAATTGGCCCTGGACACCTCCACTGGAACTCTGTCTTCCTCCCGGGTCCCCTTTGATACCCTGGGGCTGGTTACTTCCACCCGATGACTGTGCCTGGCTGGCTTGGGTAGAAGTGTCTTGGTGTGCTTCTTACCCACCAGAAATACATTCGTGGATGCCCAGGCAGATCATTGACGATACCAGTGCCCGTTAGCCACAGATCCAGCTCTGTTTTGTTTTGTTTAAGATTATTTACTTGACACAGCACGAAAGTACACAGAAGGAGGGGGAGCGGCCGGCAGGGGAGCTGAGCAAGGAGCCCGATGCAAGACCGATCCTAGGACCCTGGGATCATGACCTGAGCTGAAGGCGGATGCTTAACAAACTGAGCCCCCCAGGCGTCCCGATCCATCTCTGCTTGTTTCTTGGGAGCTGATGTCCTTTTGTGAAGGCCAGTTAAGATTCTGGCCTGACAGGGAGAGGGCCAGTGTTGTTATCCTGGTTCTCATTTTTCTGTGTGCCATTATTAAAATCACATTTTAATGTGATTAATGTGTAAAAAAAAATAAAATAAAATAAAATCACATTTCCGGTCATGATCTTCTCAGCTTGGAAGGCTCTTGGGCCCTGTGACAGCCACAGTTGCTCAGGACTGCTCTGTCTTTCCAGATTCAGAGTAGAGGGGCATAAAGGTAGAATAGTGCTCCCACAACATCATGGATATCGGTGTAATAAAACATACGTGTCCTAAAATACACGAAGCATTGAATAAGTTACGAAGCATTATAAAATGAATACTGTTTTTGAAGATTTATTTTAGAGCAGGGAGAGGGGCAGAGGGAGAGGGAGAGAATTTTAAGCAGACTCTTAGCACAGAGCCCAATACAGGGCTCAGTCTCACGACCCTGAGATCTCAGTGTGTGCCAAAACCACGAGTCACTCAACTGACTATGCCATCCAGGTGCCCCTAAAATGAATATTCTTGAACTCACCCTCCAAGTTACGAATTAGAATTTACCATTGAAGGTGCCTGTGTGGTCCCGTCCAAGGCCAACTCCTCCTTGCCTGCCCACTGGTAATTATTATCCAGAAATGATAAAAATAAGACATTTTTGTGATGTTGACAAAATGTTTATTATACATAACAGTGTTTCTGAATGTATTTAATTTTTTTTTCTGAATGTATTTAATTTTTAACAATTGTCTGGAATTAGGATGGGGTATATATGGTCCCTTCCCTAAGAAATTCATATTTTGATTCCTGGAGACAAGACTGTCTAAGAATATACAGCAGTCTCAAGAGCTGAATTATATAGTCTAGGCTTGCTAATGGCATTAAAACTGAAAGAAAATCCAAATAGCCTGCTGGTTAATTTAAAGATGATCTTATGAAAGAATTTGGACTTGACAAAAGAATGTGGGACCCGGACATGATGAGAGTGACCGTGATTTCCTTGCCCAGGCCTTAAAACCAGAGGAGCTGTCGGCATGGTCCACCTTCTCCTTCGATTTCCCCACACCCCCGCTCTGGGGGAGGTGGTGAGGTGCCAAACAAAAGTCTCTGTGGATCTAATTGTCCTCTACCAGACCTTCTAAGGATGTTCCCAGAGATGCTGGGATTTTAGTCTCAGTGGGAGTGTAGCCAGTGGGCTGACTGTGAAGAGTAGTATCTTTTGTAGTCTGAAGACTTGTTTTTTTTTTAAAAGAATCCATGTGTTCATTTATTCAAATAGGGTGTAAGTCTCAGTATTTTGCCTTATACAAGCTTTTTTTTTTTTTATTGGCACAGATCATGCATGCATTTTCAGTTGCTCCTTTTGACCAGAATCTGTCAATCGATGGAAAGATTTTAAGTGATGACTGTGCCACCCTCGGCACCCTTGGCGTCATTCCTGAATCTGTCATTTTGTTAAAGGTAGGTAACGGCTCCTTACCTGAGGAAATTATAGAAGGTTTTGATGTCCGGCACCTATGTGTAAACCACTGGCAGCGATGGTTAAGATTGCCTGTGTTCCTCGGCAGGGTGTGGTGATAAGCGACCGTGGTGAGTTCTTGCTGGCCTCTGGATCGCCCGGCGCTGGCTGAGCCACAAGAGACTGAGAGGAGGTCCAGACGTCGTTAGTTCTTGTGGGGTTTTCATAATTGTTGTTAAAAATAATAGATACAGATTTAGCCTCTGCCCAAACTTCTGGATCAGCAGAATTACTTAACCATACTTTTGTTAAAGCATCGTCTCTTTTCCTTCATCTTAGAAGAACCAGCCAGTCAAGCTGGGAAGCGAATATAAGACACGAGGTTTGGCCACGACAGTCAGAATACTTTTGGTTGTCTTAATGGGATTCTTGTCCAGGCCATGGAGATTGACTTCGGGTAGAGAAGATTTAGGAGAGGTGGAAAGTGTTTCAGGAAGGAGGGGTATCTGGGCCAGCCTCATTAGCTCAGTGCTTCCCTTTCCCTCTCCCTAAGGGCTGGGTTTCATTGCTTCCCTTTGCCTCTTCGGTTTCTCGGCTAGAAGTATCCCCACTATGCCAAACACCACTGCGTCACGCGATAGAAGATTTGTTAGGGTTTTGAACTGTGAAATATATGCGTTTCATACCCTGGAGCCTCGGTTCTGGGGAGATCCAGTTGGGCCCTGGAAACGAGAAGCCCATTATTCCCACTCCTCCACACGTCCGCGCAGCCTCCTCTTACCGCCCGCCCCCTCCCTCTGTTCACTTTTCACACAACTGTAGGTTCTGGGGAATTACTTTGAAAACCTAAAGTTGCCAAGTCCTTAAGGACTCTACGTCCAAAATTCTCAGAACGGCCCATGTTAATCAAAGGGCTTGCACTTAAGACGGGCAGCTAGAGTCCACACTGGTCATGGGGCAAAGAGGCCCGCGCAGCTCACCCTGCCACCAGCTCGCACTCCGTGCTGGCTTCCGTCCTGAGAAGGCAATGGGTGTTTTGTTCCTAGTGGCAAGAAGGGACACAGATGTCTTTTAAAGCTAACCTATTTTTAGGGGACCAGTCTGACTTGGTTTCAACTCACTCTGTCACTGTCACCGCTGGCTTCCTAGCTCATATAATTGAATCTGCATTTAGTAATCTAGAGGATCTAAACATTTCCACATCGAGAAGTGTTTTGAGGAGCAGGAAGAGTGCCACAGATAATGTACGGTTTTGGAGGTGACGGGTCTAGACCTACATCGTTGTTGGCCAGGGCATCCTCTGTGAGTCCTGGACATCTCTGGCTGTGCTCGAAGCCTGTTCTCTGCTACACAGTGCTGCATCCAGGCCCAACGCGTGTGAGGAGGGTCTGGCCTGCCCCTGCTCCAGGCTCCCGCTCCCCGAGGTTTTGAATTATCTTCCTTTGTCTTTCTAGGCTGATGAGCCAATTGCGGATTATGCCGCAATGGATGACGTCATGCAAGGTAAAGGCAAACTTGTTTGAGGAATTTGTTGCTTACCTTGTTAGAATGAGGGGCAGTTACACCTAGTGAAGCTTTTACTTTTAACTTTGAAAAGGTTCTAAGTGTTGATAGGGCGGGATCTAACAGCATGTGTCTTAGAAGCTCAGAGAAAGAGAAAGGTGCATACAAAAATTGGGGAAATGGAAAGCCAAAAAAAGAGTAGTAATTAGCTGACCTGAGGAAACCGGCATCTAGCTGAAGTCTGCAGATGGAAGAGGTCTGCAAGAAGCAGTTAACTCAGATCGCAGAGCCTGAGACCAGAAGCAGGGAGACCACTCACAGCCCCTCCAGTGACATCCTGTCACTGCTCCTTTCCCCACCTGCGCGTCATGTGGCCACCAACGGTGTGTGTCCCAGCGCTTTGAGCAACTTGAACCACAAAGGCAAGAACAAGGCTGTTAGTAGCACATAGGAAGGACAGCCCTGGCTTTTTGTTCAGATGATGGCAGCCACCTCTCCCTCCCACACAGGAAGGAGAAGATCCCACTTGGGGGATAGTGGCCAATTCAAGAATGTCACCTGCAGAAATCTATTTTTCTTAAGTGGTTCATCTTCGTGCCCTTCAGGGAAGCCCTCCCCCCAGCGCCCCCTGAACAGAGTCCTCACGCTTCAGTAGGCAGAAGGGGCAGCCAGGCCACCGGGCAGTGGAGGAATGAGAGCATGGAACTGAAAGGTGTCTGTCAGCAGACTAAAAAAAAAGGAACCCATAGAAGCAGTTGATGCAGGACACGTAAGAAAGCTTAAGAATTACTCATAATACAGAGAGACCACACAGCGAGGGGACTAGATAGAAGGAACATTCAGAGAACAGAAAGGGATTTACGAAATTAAAAAATGATTTCACCAGGGGCCCGATACCGTAAGTGAAAATCTGGGCATGGGAGGACCCTAAAAGCATCCAGAGATGCGAAGGAAAATGAGTCACGTTCCTAGGATGAAGAGTCAGAAAGGCAGGTGCATAGAGCTGTGCCCACAGGATCCTGAGGAAAATTGAATTCCAGTCAGAATTCTACAACGAGACACGTTATTCTGGCCTCACGTGTGATGGCTCTTGTGAGCACACGGGAGGCCTCAGAACACTTCCCTCCAGTGCACCGTTCCCAGGTACTGCGGGAGGCTGTGCCCCTCTTAAACAAGAGTGTAAGTCAGGGAAGATTTTAATGGTGGAACCAAAAAGTAGGGGTCCAACATAGGACAAATGCCCTAGACGGTGGTGAAGGCAAATCCCAGAAGAGGAGCTCTGTGGTGGGAGGGGTGAGCACCCCATTCCAGATCGCAGCCGGGGGCGCAGGCGGTGGCGGAGGATGTCCACGGGGCAACGTGGAAGTGATGGCTGCCTGGCTGGACGTTTACACGTCTTCAAAAGAGCTTCTGCTTGAAGCGGAGACAGTACAGAGAAAGTGGGAGTCGTAAATAACACAGCAGGTATCAGGACCAACAAAAGGTCCTACAGAACAGGAAATACAACCAAGTGCGCAAAGGGGTTCGACTGTGAGTGCTGTACGTGGAGTAAAAATAACGTGAATACCGGAGACCCATTGGCTTAGAAATGATCTCTGTCAGGAGGATAGATGAGTTGGGGGCAGGTGGCACGTAAGAGCTGGTGGAAGAACTGAGTGTTTATCTTTTGTTGAGGAAGTTAGTGGAGATCATCTAAAGTTAGGAAGTAACAATACGGTCGACCCTTGAGCAACATGGCTCTGAACTGTGCAGGTCCACTCATACATGGCTTTTGTTTGTTTTCAATAAGTGTATGTGCAGCACTGTGAATGTATTTTCTCTTAAAATTTTCTTAACATTTTTCTCAGGGCATCTTGATAGCTCAGTCAGTTAAGCGTCTCTTGACTTCAGCTCAGGTCATGATCTCAAGGTCCTGGGATCCAGCCCCATGTCGGGCTCTCTGCTCAGCGGGTGTCTGCTTCAGGATTCTCTCTCTCCCTCTGTCCCTCCCCCACTTGCTCTCTTAAAAAAAGAAAAATAACTTTTTTTTCTTTAGCTTACTGGATTGTAAGGATACGGTCTATAATACATACAACATACGAAGTATGTGTTGAATGACTGTTGGCGGTAAAGCTTCCAGTCAACTTTTGGGGGAGTCCAAAGCTATATGTAGATTTTTGACCATGCAGTGAGTCAAGTGCCTCCAACCCCGAGGTGTTCAAGGGTCAGCTGAATAAGCACATTATCTGGAAATAAAGTCCAGAAGAAAGGGCTACCAGAGTTCAAATGGTTCGTTCTGGAGTGTGGGAATGGGGGGGAGGCGGGGGAGACACAGCTCCAGGGGGCATCAGTCACATGGCTTTCTCCAGGCCTGCCTCCCCTGGTGTCCTGCAAAAGCTCTCTCCAGTTACAACCATTCTTCTACTGTGTTTGACTTTTCAAATGATGCACGTGTGTTGCTTTGGTGAAAATAAAAACAGAAAGATCATCATCTGTTTATTCTCACCCAAAACTTCAAAGGTAATCATTATGGGTGAGTAACATTACTTAGAAGTTATTTTAAACTTATTGTCTTTAGGCATCAAAGTGATATTACTGTTGTCTGTCCCAGCAATCTTTTCATTTTGGAATTATTTTTTTCTCTTTCTTTTTTTCTAGTGTGTATGCCGGAAGAAGGGTTTAAAGGTAAGTTACATTTGTCATGTTTTGTTCATGAATGCCAGAGTCCTACTGTAATTTTCTCTTAAAGCGAAGGCTATAATTTGATTTTAAAATTTAATTCAATCTGAGTCTCATGACTGAAATTAATTTTCGTTAAATGTATTTTTTATTCAAGCTTCTTCATTATCTTTTTCAGCACTCAGGCCTCAGAGAGGGCCTGTGTGTTCGAAATACAGCTGCCAGATGCCCATTTGCTTTCCCTTTCTCGTTTGAGGGGCAGGGTGGATGGGGAGGTTGGGGGATTAGCTAGCGGCATTTCGACCATTATATTGACCTGTTCCCAGTTCCTTCTGTCAGTCTCATCTTAGAGGAAAACAGTGTGTGTATCACTGGTAAGAATTCGAGGAAAGGAATTTGCTGAATTATAGCCGGTTCAGTGAAAAGGTTTCCTCTATCTATTGAGGATTCAAGCATTTCTTGGATTGTTACTCTGGACAGAGGCACGGTGGTGTGTAGTCACCTCACGGCCGCTGTAGTTACGTACGCCAGTGACATGGATTGATTTGTCAAATACAGACCTTTGATATTTACAGATTTAACCGTTGCCATCATGAATCTTTTTGGCCTACTCCAGAGGTCCGTGGCAGCTTGTGGTTTTGCCAAGGAATGAGTTTGAATCAGATACCGGGGGTTCTTTGCTAAAGCAAATGAGTGAGCAAAGCTACCGGCCTAAATAAAGCCTTCGTCTCAGTGCAGCTCTGTTGTCTGCACGTTTCCACTACAAAGAAACTCCTGATGTGGTCAAAACAAAACAAAACAAAAAAATTTCTTTATGACAAAATGGCCATCAAATGAAAGCATCAATAAAATCTGATTAACGTGTGTGAAGATAACCGCGTAGGAAACACGTAGCTTTCAGCAGAAATGTGATTTAGCTGAAAGCCTGGAGTCTGCTGATATTTTTTCCTACCCTTCAACGTCAAGGGGTGCTGTGCTCGTTTGTTAAACTTGGATATTCCCTGTTGATGATGCGTTCTTGGCAAGTGGAATACATGAACTCTTACTTTTCGGTTCACACCTGTGCCTCCACGTGTGTTTCTTTTCCCAGGTACTGGTCTACTTGGACATTAATCTTTTGAACACTTGCTGACTGCAAACAAAATGACCAGAAGGGAAGAGAGGAGTTTGGCATGTTAGGGCATTACCGAAAACGTGGATTTAAGAATTAAACCATTCTGTGACTCTTCCAAAAGGCAGAGAACTATTCTGAAGTGACTGTCCCAAATGCCTTATGTCAAATAAAGCAGATTGCACTGAAGGACATCAGACTTGAAGGAAATGTTTCAAATTTTATATTGAAGGGAGGGTGGTGGGGGGGCGGGGGCAAGTACAGATCGAAGCAGTTTAGTAGCAGTGACAATAAATCATGTTTACATACGAGATTTATAGTCACGGGAGGGAATAAAATTCTGTTCTATTTCCTTGCTCGAGTTTCATACCAGATGCATTGGTCCATAAAGGATTTGTATCACAGTAGATGGGACAACATTCTGCTCTGAACTAAAAAGTAATTCTTTAGAGACATAACCTGCTTACCAGTACCTGTCTTTGATTCATATTTTACTTTCAATAAAGCATGAAAGTGAAGAACTTGTTGTAATCGTGGAGAAGTGTCTTCAGATTAGCCTCCTCCCCGCGTCGGCTCCAGCGCACCCGCCCTACGCACGGCCCAGTGGTCTCTGTTTCAGTGTTGGGTCAAGGAGGGGGCAGCTGCATGTCTCCTGCAGGGAGCAAGGGTTGGTGTCTCAGTTTGGGCTTCAGGGCCTTGGCTTTCCTGCATTCAGAAAAGATGGCAAACTGTATATGTGTGATAGCACCTTCCTCCAGTTCTGCTCTTGGTTCAGAATTGGGAAATCAAGTACACCTTGCACTTTCGAAAAACGTGACTGCCTTATCGGAAGAGTGTAGTGGACTGAAGTACGTTTGGATAACACAAGGTTTTAAAAAACGTATTCTGCCCATTCTCCCAAGTCTACCGTTTCTTGGATCTCGCTTCTCTCTTTGAAAGCCTTCCTCTGAAATGCCCAGAAAGGGGCTTTTAGATCACTTTGTTTAAACAAGGGGGAAAAAGTCTATGGATGGGGTGTGTTGTTTTATCCAACTCAGGATTATTAACAGCACATAACCAAAGCAACATTCTTAAGAATATTGCAGAGGGGGGGAGGTTAAATGGGACTTAAGATGAGTGGGTTTCACTGTTTTCTGTTGAGTGTATGTACACATTTGGGGCAGTGATGCTGACTCAGGCGTCTCTCTGGCAAACACTTTTTTTAAGCCTTGGGGTTGTACTAGGCTCCACCCTCCCCCATTTACTCGCCTGAAGATTTAAATTCAAATAATGGATGGGGGAGGCAGGTTTCAATTTGAGGACTGGTAACCTCGGCAGATCCCTTTTGAATAGCTCCGAATAATTATGGCTGTTTGGTAAAATTACAACTTAATGCTTGTGTTTCCCCTCTGTGTTTGCAATGTCTCCAGTCTATGCCCCCCTTGCGAGGTGGAGGGGGGGCGTTTAATGAGCCTGTGTGGGCGAGTGAGAGCTGCACACAGGACCCTTGAAAGCTGTCCTGGGAACCAGCTGTTCCTGCATTCGGTCAGCATAGGGAGTAGACTTGGGAGTTGAGATTGCCAATAGCTAATGCTGAGTTTTAGGTCCCAGTCTTTTATTTCATTCCAAAGAAATGAAGCTGGAACATAAAAGTATTAACACACCAAGCAACTTATTCTTTCCCAAGGTCAAGACTTGTGAGCAAGTTCACTTAGTGCTCAACGGAGCCGCTTCCCTTTCCCTGCAAAGAAGCTGTTGGGCCAAAAGTTCTTTCTGGGGACTGACACAAGCATGTCATGTTACCCCCAGAAATCTGATTCCTTTTTTCCAATTTGCTGTTTTTAACAGTTTTAACGTGTATTACTTGAGTCTTTTCCCCTTATGCAATGATACAAAATAACAGCTTCTGGATGTCTTTTAATACGACCAACCAGTCTCTGCAGTGGCTCCTGTATTAACCTGCAGGGGGGTGGGGAGTGGGCTGGGTCCGCAGGAGCCGGCGAAGCTGCAGGCAGTCTTCCGCTGCCCCGCACAGCTCACCTCATCCGGCCAGCGCTACTCATCGAGGTGCCGTGGAGCTTTATGAGAAATGCAGGAGGGGCGCCTGGGTGGCTCGGTTACGCGTCTGCCTGCAGCTCGGGTCAGGATTCTGGAGTCCTGGGATCTGAGCCCCACGTTGGGCTCCCTGCTCAGTGGGGAGTCTGCTCCCTCTGCTACTCCCTGGGCTCATGCTTTCACATGCTCGCTCACTCAAATAAAATCTTGGCGGCGGGTGGGGGGGGGTGGGGAGCGGAGGATACCCTGGCTGGCTCAGCTGGAAGAGTGTGTGGCTCGACCGAGGTCGTGATGCCGTGGTCCATGTAGGGTGTAGAGATGACTTGAAAGAAATGCAGGAGCGCAGGCCCCAGACAACGAGACGGCATCCACAGGCCGCTCCTATTCTCTTGGAGGTTTAGAAGCCTCAGCCTGGGGCCTGGGGCTTCCCAGCCAGGGTGAGCAGTTACAAAGAGCTGTATGCGTGTATTCAGTGTCCTTGCACTGCCACCCTCGCCCCTTTGCACTGGGAAAACAGGTACAAGGTATAACCTAAAGCCCAGTTCTTGCTTCACATTTACAAAGAGGTGGAGACCAGTTGTCTTGTGGGCTTTGACCACATTGAAGTGCAGAGACTATCAGGTTTTGTTTTTTTGTTTTTTAAAGATTCTACCCATTTATTTGACAGCACAAGCCGTGGGAGCAGCCGGCAGAGGGAGAAGCAGGCTCCTCACTGAGCAAGGGGCCCGGTGCGGGACTCGATCCCAGGACCCTGGGGTCATGACCTGGGCCGAAGGCAGTCGCCCAAGCGGCTGAGGCACCCAGGAGTCCCTCCATGAGTTTTTTATGCCGTGCACCAGAGCAGTTCTTGCTAGAAGGTGTTATGAACTCTGAGATTTTCCCCCTTACGTTTCTGACCACTCCTTAAGACCAAACTACTATATACTGCAGGCCATGCTGGGACAGCTTGTTGACATTACCTGAAATAGGGGTTGCCATTTGGACATCTTCAGTCCCTGGGGAAATCTTCCTGTGTATTAATGAACCTGGTTGTTTAGAATTACTCTTACCTTTCCGCAAAATTAAAAAGAAATGAGTGTCCCTTTATTTCCACGAAATCCTAATCCAGAGTGAATTGTTTGTTACTTTCAGTCTCCAGTGAGTGGTCTGTGCAGTGACGGACTTGTTGATCAGACCCTGGTTAATATTTGAAGCTGATTGTGGTTCTGAAGAACCCGTTTCAGATGCCCGAGGGATGATTTATCTCTGTCCAAACAAGCTACTGAAGTGAAACGAGCATGAGCTTTAAAGCCTGTCCTTCCTGTTACTGAATCATGGAGGAGTATCACATTCTTTCTCTCTGGCCTTGTAACGTTCTGTTTGCTCAGTGTTGCAGGGGACTGTGAACAGAGTTCAGTCCGATGAAAAGCCAGCATTTTCATTTTAAGGAGATTATCACCCGTTTGTCAACACCCTGTGTCCCACACCCACCTCCAAGGCACAGGGTTTTGTCCCCAGCTACATCTCTGATTCTAAAGGCTAACAGTTCACCGCCCCCAAGCCCCAGACATCGTGTGCACACGGGTATTGCTGGGGATTTGATCAACATTATTGGGACGTGTTGTTCATTAAAATGCAAACTGTAAACATTCGTACATGGTACCACTTAGCTATTTCCCTGAGTCCATGCCAGGGCCAGAGTCTAGTAGAGCCACAAAACCCCCTCTCCATCTCCTACACCCCCAGACCTTGGGTCTTTAAGGCTGGCTGTTGGGCCAAGGAGTCTGCCAGCTGGTCGGTACGGCACATCCATGTGTAGGTGGGTGTTGAAATGGCACGTTTGAGAAGTCGCGTCACCTGGTTCCAGATAATTCTACCATTTACTGTGTAACTAAGCAAAGTTGCTTTGCTTTGTCTTAGTTTCCTTGTTTCTTAGAAGGGGGCCATATTTGCTGCCTTGTTTACCCTTCCACACTGAAGATGGAGCAGTAGTAAACGTCGTTGGGGTAAAATGCTGTGTATTATTCTTTGTAATTAGAATAACTCTAGTCCTGGGGCGCCTGGGTGGCACAGCGGTTGGGCGTCTGCCTTCGGCTCAGGGCGTGATCCCGGCGTTATGGGATCGAGCCCCACATCAGGCTCCTCTGCTAGGAGCCTGCTTCTTCCTCTCCCACTCCCCCTGCTTGTGTACCCTCTCTCGCTGGCTGTCTCTATCTCTGTCAAATAAATAAAATCTTTAAAAAAAAAAAAAAAAGAATAACTCTAGTCCTTGTGAGGGAACACCATGGAATCTTCCCACAAGTCTTCTAGAAGGGGTCATGGAGCCACATTGCTAAGCCTCCCCGCACCCCTTCTCTCAGAACTTCAGCGTGCACCTTATGCTGGAAGCCCTTAGAGCTGAAATCATGACTGGACAGGTGTTCAATCATCCTGTTACATAAATCTTTCCTCTTGGCCGGTAAGGAAAATGAAGCTAATGGCCAAACCGTAAGCTGCCTTGATTCTGTTCGCAGGGTCATGTTGAAAGGTATTTGAAACACGTTTAGAATGTGTGTTGAAGATTTATGTCTTTGTGACGGGCAGGTCCTGCCCTAGAGGGGAGCTTCCGATGTTTTGATTGTCATTGCCAAGATCATCAGGAACAGGTGCCGTGAGCTTCAGAGGCAGGGCTGTGGGGGCACTGGGGAGTGCGGTGCAATGCAGAGGAATCACGTGCTTTTCGTTTTTTATATACCTCTTGAGACTTTAGTGGAAAATATCATTGACGAGTGGAGTATGTGGAGCAGGCATTTCTGTGCTTCCCCTTCCCCAACAAATACGCCACAGACCAGTTTTACCAAATGTGTGCAGCATACGGCTCACCAAAGCACATCACTTTTAAAAACGCATACGTTTCAGACGAATTGGTGACATTTCTTCGTATGGTAAGATTTAAGTATCTTTTCTGAGCCTCATGAGATTTTGGGAAGAAGGGGGTTGCAGATTTCCTCTCAGAGTGACTTGCTTGGAGCGGTATGACCTCTTGTAGGTGACACTGGTCTGCCTTCCGTACTAGGACCTGCCGTTACTGCCCCGAGCCTTTGCTGTATCCCGCCCAGGAGAGGCAAGAGCACGATCCCCGAAGAAGCAGCTCCTTTGCCAAATGCCATCCCACAAGCATAAGTGACACGTTGGCTCTTCCCATACTGTGTTTTCACACTTTCTCATTCATGAAGCTGTCTGAATTTTCCCTGAAGTTAGTCCTAAGAGCTTGTCCAACATAATTACTGTATTGATCTCAAATAGAGGGCATCGTCTGTTCCCACCCCCTCCCCACAACATGCTGAAGGGGGAAAAAAAAAAAAACAAAACCACAAATCCCTGCTTTCAAGAACTTGGCTAAGACTGCCTAGGCCCAGGCTGGTGGAGTGAAACCGTCTCCACCAGAGCAGGAGCCAGGCTTCTAACAGCAGCTGGAATGGCAGCTTGAGTTCCAGATCTGGGTTCTTCCTTGCCAGGGGAGGCAGGCCCTGGGCCGCAGGAAGTAGGGGACACACCCCAGGGAAACTGGCAGGCCTAGGCGGCCACTGCCTGGGTTAAATCATTGCTCGTTGGCACACTGACTTCTGCACACTCGTATCTTGGTCCCCCTCCTCCCTTCCATTATTCTTCTGGTTTATTTGCATATAGAACCAAGGGAACACTAAAATGCTACCAGCTCTTTCTATGTTCCTGGACAAATGTGTTCCCCTTGGGGAGCCAATGTTCTCCCTGAAAGGAAGTTGGATGTGTCGAAGTTGTCAAACATGACCTAGCTGGGGGGAGACGCTGGGGCCCGCTCTCTGTGGCTCCACTCCCACACCCACCTACCCCCTTGAGGACGCGCTAGGGAGTGCATTTGGAAAAGCACCCAGCTAGACCCCCTCTAAGGACTTCCCTCCTCTTACCAGTCTGCAAGTTGCCTCTTTGGCTGGTTTATACCCCCGTTTTCACGGCGTCTTCTCCCATCTGCAGCATGTGCTGCTTCTCTGGATGAACGAGGACCCAAGCAGTGCTAGACTATCTAGACTTCTGGAACTAGAGGGAAATGTTTATTTTTGTCTTACTGGGAGCCAGAGGTAGGGCTGGGGTGGATCCTTAGGTCTGCACCAAAAACCGCTCCGGCGCAGAAAAGGAATCAACCTATTTAGTGCCTGACTGTTGTCCCTGAGTGTGGGAGCTCGGGCCATCTTCATTCTCGCTGTCGCCACGGTAGCCACATGATATGCTCTCAGCAAGGAAAATGAATGAACACCAAGATCTGCTCTGTGCTGGTAAGACCCCTAGAGAGAGCTTTCTATTGCCTTGGTGTGACCAGGGCTGCCCCCACCTTTGGGCTTGTCTCTTTTGTCCTCAAAATAAGGACTCCCTGGCTATGTTCACATTCATGAGCCAAAGACTTCTGTAACCCCACAGTGGGGCCCCTGGGGCAGCCAGCATCAGCATGGCAGCCCCCCCACCCATCCTGTCTTGTTCTCAGTGGGGTGGAACTGTGCTCCCAGCCACCCCTGCAGCTCTTGTTTCCCAGCCCCTCCTAGACTTTACTCCTGCTCCGTGCATAGCACACCTTAGGGACCCACCGCTTTTGAGGTTTCTTCCCCTGCTTTTTCTGCTGGGCAGCCCCTATCCCTACTTTTCTCCCCTTTGATCTGGTGCAGGGGAGGGGGACGGAGAGCGGAGTTCTTTCCAGGAGGCAGCTGCCCCTTTTAGGACTCCCTCGTGCATTATTCTGAGTTTACTGTTGTGCCACCCACGTTTTCATTCTCCAGCCTTCTTAGATGTCAGATTTTTTGAAGCCAGCTTTCATTTTTCAGCGGTCGGGAGGGCAGGGGTGGCAGCTAGGTTTCAGTGTATTAAGTGTTTGAAAAAGAAAAGGCTTGTGCCCAGAGGCAGCCATGCGTGAGCGGTCAGTCCTGAGTGGTTTGGATTGAAATAGGCCAGGGAAAGGAAAGCTCTGGGGCCTTTGTCCAATCTTCCCTTCAGTCCCCCGGCTCCATGCCAGGCTGCGTGCCCAGCCCCCTACGGCATGTGTTGCCTTCACCCCAGGGGCCCTGACAGTCTCAGAATGGTACCCCCCAGAACACACTGGAGATTATAAGCCTCTCGCACTGAGGTTTTCTGTAAAGAAAAACGCTGTAATCGAAAGCTCCTTGATTATAAAGAAGGAAGAGAGAGGCTTGGCACAGCAGAGCCTTCGTTCTGTGGCCTACTCAGCCAGGGTCGGGCACATGCCGTCCCCCTGTGCCAGTAGGACCTTCTTAGGACCTTGGGGACCTTGGAATCTGCCAGTCCAGACCATGAAAGGTCACAGTTGCAACTGCTCACTTAGTGTGTTTTCGCACCACTGCTGCCTCTGTCTGCCCCCCTTGTGCTGTCTCAGGTCTCCACTCTGCCTCAGCCTCCACTCACAGTCGTACCATTAGCCATGAGCTAATTACCATTAGCCAGAGTTGGGAGCTCGTGGCCTCACTGTTTCACAACATGGAGGGGAAGCAGTCAAAGCAGGAAAAAGACACAGGGACTGTGATCCGAATTGAATTCAAGGATCCATCTGCCCGGGGTACAAAAAAGCCGGAGGATGGGAGGCGACGTGGTGCTTCTGAGAACTCTGGAATCTCTGTGTCCTTCCTGAGGTGTGTGAGCCCAGCTGTGCTGTAGGCCAGCCAGGCTTCCAATCCTGGAAGGCTGTTAGGCGTTCAGCCAGCCTGTCTCAAATGGGATTTTATTCCACCAATCATCTCCTGGGACCTGTGCCCTAATGAACACACCTGTCTGGGGCAGTCGGTAAGCCACAAGTCCCTTCTGCACCGCCATCCCCAGCAGTGCCTTGACCAACCTCATGTCACTGCTGGCTCATTACAGCTTAGAACCCACTATACAGCGCTTGTGGATCCGGGGGGGGGGATCCAGGCCCAGGCCCAGTGCTGGGCAGGAAATCAAAGGGTCCCCTGGGGTGGGGGTGGGGGGGCGCTCAGAGTCAGCAGGCGATGTTCCAAGCCTCTGGCCTCTGGCCTCAGTCCCAGCAGTTGTCTTCCTGCTGCCCTGACAATCTCGTCCTACCAGCGCTGCTAGAAGGCTTGCCTGTGGCCCAGCAGTGCCAGCCACACTGCTTGGCTTCATTAGAAGGAGCTGGAGCTCCAGACCCTCTGCACCAGGCTCAGGCCACGCCCATGCTGTTCGAAGTCTGAGAAGCCCTGGGCTGGGGCCTTTTTCCCAGCATGGCTGGTGAGAGCTTGCAGGAGGGAGAACTGGACGCAAGGACTGATCACACTTCCCCTCTGCCTGATTGCATTTGCAGGTGGTGTTGGAGGTGGCATGAGCATGAGCCATGTCCTCATTATTAATTAGAATCTCTTCTTGGTTGGGTGAGAGTCTTGGTGGAGAAACATGGCCCTGGTCCCAGCGCCCATGGGACTGAAAGCTCAGGGGCCTGCGTGTCCTGGTGCAGAGGCTAGCGTAAGGGTTGCTGTGGTCCCAGATCTTCTCCTTAATGAAATGCAGTCCTTGTGGCTGGAAGGATGGAGGGTGGGCGGGAGGTGGAACTGACAATCCCTTGTTAAACAGAGCAGGTGCTCAATACAGAGGTTGAATAAGTGAAGACAAGGCTTGAGTCCTCCCTCACTTGTCTGTGAAGTGGGCCTACTGGCCTCTGACCTCAGAGGGTCCCATTGGCTTGGTCCACTAATTCTAAATGGTTGCTGAGATGGAGGTTTGTCTCTACCCCTTTTGCAGACTCCATTTCCCCAGTTATTGGAGCAAGGGAGTGAGATCCAGAGGTCTCAAAGTTCCCCTCTAACATCAGTGTTGTATGTGACTCGGGGCATGATCATGGGGTCACCAAGCATACCCTCGCCCATTGCCCCCCAGAGCTCTGGCCCTGAAGACACACGGCCCGTTCCCTCCATTCATCCAGGGTTGCTCTTCAAAGAGGAGCCCAGGGGAGAAGAAAAGGGAGATGCGTGACACAAGTGGAGTTCCCCCAGCGAGGCCCGGGAGCTGCTGCTGCTGACTTGCATGTGACCTTGGGCAAATCTCTTCCCTTCTCCGGTCTCAGCAGGTGAACTAAAGTGATGCCTGTAGCCCCTATCTGCCTGAGCTTTCAACTCTCATCAGGACCCCACCTGCCCCCTGCCGCTGTCCCTCCACTTCTTCTTTAGAGGCCGAGGCTCGCCTCCCCCTTTCCGGCTTAGGCTGGGAGTGGGGAGCGAGCTCCCCAGTCCAGGGAGGATGTCCAAGAGCCGCTAACCGGCTGGGGGTGGAGTGGTCACGACGCGGCTGGCTGCTGGAGGACTCACACCAAGCTTCCCTGTGCGGAGGACGAGATGTTGGGGCACAGGCTCCTGGGCCACCTAACCCAGCGCTTCTTCCTTCCTCCCCGCCCCTGCAGACACGCGGAGCACATGGGGGCCTAGGGCGTGTCCCCCACCTTTCCAGTCACCCCCACTGGCCCCAGAAGCTGTCCCGCTCCCCTTTGAGCACCGGCTATTGGCCGGATCGCTGGGTCCTCCCCCGGGCCCTGCCACAGGCTAGCCACGTAACCTTGAGCCAGTCTTTGCGCTCTCTGGTCCTCAGTTTCCCCACCTGTGAAATGGGGGCATAGAGCGCCCGCCGCCAGGACCGCCGTGAGGGGCGACGGGCGCGCG
>NC_048219.1:2190785-2205928 GCF_002007445.2 Ailuropoda melanoleuca | reverse complement strand
CCCGCGCAGGCGGGGACCCGGGGTCCGAGGGTCGGCGGGAGGGGGCGCGGGCCGGTTTGGCCGCGGCCGGAGGCGGGCGTGGGGGGCCAGGCCTGGGCTGAGCCGGCTGAGCGCCCCCACAGCCTGCGGGGCTTGGTCCAGGCGGCCGCTGAGGGGGCGCGGGTCCCACCCCCCTGCTTGGGTGGGAGTCCCGCTTGTCCTCGGCCTGGGGAGGGGGCGCCGTGGGTACAGAGGAGGGAACGCGGAGAAGTGGGCGCGTTCCCTCAATCCCTGGGCAGGGGCCCCGGGCCTTAACGCCCCGCAGGAGGCGCTCCGGTCCTCAGAGGACGGAAGTGGGGGTACTCGGGGCCACGACCCTGAGCCGAGAGGGCGGTGATGTCCTTGCTTCCCCGGGGACAGGGCGCACTCCCCCCGCCCCTGTCTCTGACCCGCCGCGGAGCAGGGCACCCGCGTCACGCAGTCGGGCGCCCCCTCGCCGCCTCCCTCCCCTGGCTCCGCAGGATCTGAGGACTCGGTGGGAATCCACAGGGCGGTCCCCGCGCCCCGCAGACGCTTTGGTGCCAGCCTTGGGGTGCCTGGGCTTGGGCGCGTGCGCGGGCGCGCGCACACGCGCGCACACACATACAGACACACACACACACACCAGCTCAGGAGGCGAGAGCCCTCTCTTCGTGGCGGTTAGACCCCAACCTGTGCGTGACCCCCAAGTCCTTGCTGGGGCCATAGCACAGGCCTGGGGGTGGAATCAAGAAGGACACCCCACCCCTCACACATGGCATATTGGCATCTGTCCCCGTGCTTCACTCCTTCCCTGGCATAGTCAGAGGCCAGCAGGAAGGGCCACTGAGAGAAGCTGGGTCAGGACAGAGCCGGAGAGAAAGGCAGAGGGGAAATGAAGTAGGAGGCGTCATTTCCTTCCAAAAGGGAGCTGGGTCCCAGGCTCTTTGCTCACCCTACCAGGCTGGCAGTGGTCCCTCCTTCCTGACCATGTCTGGAAGAAGAAGCTGGGGGGGTGGGGGGAGGAGGGGAGGAGGGGAGAAGGGTCTGTTTTCTGGTAATGGGAGAACATCAGCTAAGTTGATCCTGAATGGGAAGAGGGCAGCAGCTGAGTGGGGGTGGGGGGTAGTCTTGCCCAGCTGGCCCCAAAAATCCCCCTATTTCTCCATCCAGGCCTCAGCCGCCCCCTGAGCTCCCCTCTTGCAGTTGGAGGGTCTGGGGAAGTGGAGGGTGCCTTAATGGCCTCAGAAAGGATTCTAGGTAAGGATTAGTCCCCAGGGGGCAAGGAGCACTCCGTGGTCACGTTCCCATGCACAGCAGTGTCAGGTGGGGCGTGTGCACGCGTGCATGCACACTGAGGTCTCCATTGCGCAGATGAGTAAACTGAGGCTTCGAGAGGCTAAATAAACTGCCCAAGGTCACGCAGTCGCCTCTGCTGTGGTTAGCATCAGTCCTCTGACTCCTGATTGAGGTGGATCTTTGGGGGTGAGGGGGTGGGGTCTGTGCCGAGTGGAGTGGTCCGCTGGTGCCCTGTGCCACTTGGGGCGGTGAGGGTGCATCTGGAGGGAGGTGGGGAGGCTGGCTCAGGTTAAGGAGAACCCCTCCACCTTTCTTCAGGGGCCAGAACTCAGACCTTCTTCTTCTCCCAGACCCGGCGCTTGCTTGGCTGCCCCTTCCCCCAGCCATGATGGTCGTTCCCAGCCTGGGACTCACAGCTTTCCTTGGGTAAAGCCTGCTCCCCTTCTCTGTGTGCCTACTGGCAGGGGTCTCAGGAGACCCCTCTCCTGGCACTATTCACCTTCCATCCCCTATGAGACAAGGAGGATTCTTCCTTTGGCCTCTCGAAATGTAAAGGGTCTGCTTGGCCCCCCCGGGGGGGGTCTCTACCTCTCAGGCCTCAGGACCCCACGGCATCTGCGCCGGCCTGGAGTAAGGGAGCCCTGAGCCCCTGCTTTAGCTCCCTCTCAGCCCACCCCACCCCCTGCCCGGCTGCCAAGTTCCAGAGCTGAGAGGACTCCTGGGGCAGGTCTGTCTTCCACACCACCTGTCTGTCTGTGGAAGCCTTTGTCCGGCAGCCACACAGGCTGCAGAAGCAGCCAGACACCGACGAAAACACGGTGTGACTCACACAGACGCCGAGACCCAGACCCAGGCACACGCAGGCACACACGGGCCGAGACCCCCGCCTCCCGCACTGGCGGACGCTGCAGACCCCAAGAGACACCCCACCCAGCACGCGGACACACAGAGATGGAGGTGGTTGTGGCAAGGAGAGCCTCCTTAGAAGCCCTTGTCGGACTGACAGCTGCTTCTGTGAACCCCTCCCGGGCACACGCGTGAGCCCTACACGCACACGGGAAAGAGCACGAGAAAGCCTCACGCCCTTAAAAATGAACCCAGCAGATATGCACCCACCCACACTCGGGCCACCACGGGTGCACACACGTGTGCATTACATCAGCTTCCTATGTGTGGGACGTGAACTCCTCATCACCCTGGGAGGGGGTGGCAGAGGCCCCTCTGACTGCCCCCCCCGCCCTGCCCCAGCAAAGCCTCCACTTCCTTCTTTTCTGCTTCACGTGAACCCCGCTCGGCTGACCCTAAGAATGCTGGGAGGGTGCGTGGTGTTTCCCCCTCCATGTACCCTCCTCTCCTTCCCCTGCCCACCTGCCAGGTTGCCACAGGAGCCTCTCCACCCTGCTGCTCTTCGGCTGTCCCTGAAAGTGCTGCTGCACGGGCCCCTCCCAGGACAGGACACCCCGCAGCGCCAAGAGGCCCTGGAGTTCCCTTTCCTTTGCCACTTTGCCAGGAGGCCTCGCCAAGTGCTGGCTTCTGCTTTGCCCTCCCAGCAAGGCTGGGGGCCAGCTGGTGCGAAGGGAAGGGAATCCTCCGAGATCCTCTGCCAGGCCAGGCCCCGGCACCCTGGCTGTCCCCCCTGAGGGGCGAGGATCGCTGGGAAGCAGCTTCTGAGAGATGCGTGTGTGGGCTCTGATAAGGTCTCCAGAGCGGACAGAGGCTGCGTGGGGGCAGTGAGGGGCTCTGGGCTTTGCCATTCTCATTTGGGCACTCAACCTCGGCTTGCCAGAGTGCTGGTTCTGAGGCCGGGCCTGCCCTGCCTCTTGCTGGCTGTGCAGTCCGGGCAAATCAGCTCCCTTCTCTGGACCCAGCTCCAGCTCTGGCACGCAGCTCGGCCTGGCCAGCGAGGGTGAGGTGTGAGGTGGCGGACCTTCTGCCAATGAGGAAAGGAAGTTTGGCTCTGCCAGACATCGTGGGGCGAGACGGGGGCCCCTGGCTAAGGACTTCTAGCAGATTGAGAACTCTAGGTCCACACTAGGTGGAACAGGGGCCGTCAGCCCTGGGACTTCCTGGGATGGCCACGCCGGGGCCAACAGAGGGGGACTTGCGTGCAGGCAAGGGGCTGCCATGGTAGTTTAACATCTGGAGGGATTTGTATGCCCCCAAACGTGCTCTATTTTTAGGGCTAAGACTAGCACTTACAGGCAGTGACTCAGAGGAGGAAGGGAGAAGAGGCAGAGGGGTGCTAGTGGAGAGACACCCCAAAACAGGGGAGTCCCACTGGAAGAAAGGAGCCAAACCTAGGATGCTCGTGCCGTGAGCTGGCATAATGGCAGGGATCTCACTGGCACACTTGGTAAGCATTCCCTGAGCCTGTAGTGTGTCCTAGGGACTGTGACAGGCACCAGGGACACCAGAGATGAGCTGAGTGTGGCATCATTTGCCCCCTTCCACAGCCCAGTGTGATGTTACTGTGACCACATCTCAGAGGAGGAAGTAAGGCTCAACGAGGTGGAGAGCTATGCCCACCCTACTAATAAATACCTTGCCGATAGGAGCCCCCCACCCCTGCGCAGCCTTTTGGAAGCAGACCACCTGACTTAAGGCAAGTTAATTCATCTCTCCGAGCCTCTTTTTCCTTTTTTTTTTTAAGACTTTATTTATTTATTTGAGAGAGAGAGTGGTACAGAAAGAGCACAAGCAGGGGAGGGGCAGAGGGAGAGGGAGAAGCAGACTCCCTACTGAGTAGGGAGCCAGACGTGAGACTCTTTCCCAGGACCCTGAGATCATGACCTGAGCCCAAGGCAGATGCTTAACGGACTGAGCCACCCAGGCACCCCCAAGGCTCCGTTTCTTTATCTATAAAGTGCGATCACTCACTTTATTTGCGGATGGGGCTGTTTCAAAGGTTAAAAGAGGCTGATGGAGGCCAGTACTCAAGGCAGCGCCCAGCTGCTCATGGCGGGGATTTGTTGGGAACTAAAAGGAGATGGGCTGGGAGTCATCAGGGATCCAAGTCCAGTCTCTGCTGTGTGACTCCGGACCAGCCACTTAGGCTCCGTGTGCCTCCTTCCTTCTCCATAGACCAGGGACGCTGAGCCCTTGTTTACCTGCCTGCCTGGGAGTGTTGTTCGCGCAGATCACATGTGATGGCTGGGAGCCGCTTTGAAAAGCACAGAGCTGAGCGCGGAGATAGAAATGCACAGAAGGAAAAACAAACACCAGGAAAACATGAAGAACAATCTATTTTAAAACTTCAAATATTTTATTACATCGAGAAAAAAATAAGGCTTTTCTTCAAGGTTTTGGGGTAGTGGGGATTTTTTTCCCGTGACTCCACATTTCCAACGCAGTTGGCATTGCGATCCCAGGAGGTGGGTGGCTTCCCCCAGGAGGGGTCAGTGCCTGGCACACGGTAGGCAGTCGTAAGTGGTAATGGGGGCTCTTCGTGGAATTATGAGCTGCATAGGGGCAGGGGAGTGATGGTGCTTCTGGTGGCGTGACTGGCTACAGCGTGAGAGGTGGGTATCGGGACACCGGCTTGGCTCCCGTGGGAGGGGTGTGTAGGGACGAGCTGGAGTCAGCGCATGGAAGGCCTTGAATGCCGGGCGGAGGAGTTTGCGTTTCCCTGAAAGCCAGTGGGGAGACCCACAGAGGGACCGGCTGAACCTTCTGTGGGCAGGCCTTGGGTACCTTCTCACCAGTCCAGAGGGAGGGGCTAGCCTGGCACGGTTCTCTGCCCTGCCCCGCTGTGTAAGAATGGCTCCATTGGCTGTTGCCCTGAGTCTTGCTTTCCTCGTATGTGCAAAGAGCATCTTTCCATCTCTGGGACAGGCGAGAGGACCGAGGCACCAAATGCTCAGGGAACTAGGGGACTGCCATCTCTGCTGAAAACCAGGAGACCCATGTTCCCCTGCTCACCCCACCCCACTAGTTGGGTGATCTCAAGCAAGACGAGCCCCCCCTTTCCATCTGTGGAATGGGCGGCTGCGGCTTCTGCCTGTGTAGCGTGGCTCTGATGAGACTTAGCTGGTAAGACGATGCGATAAATCTGTGGCTCAGCTGTGTTGTGTCTCTGGGGGAATCGTGCTGTTTCTTGTAACTACCTGTTCCCCAGGCTCCCCTGAGAAGTTGGGGCTGCTGTGATTTGGGGTGGACAGCAGGCAGGGACAGAATCCTGAGCCGCCAGAGAGGCCGTGACCTGCTCAAGGCCACAGGAACCACACACCTGCCGCAGCCCGGCCGTTGTGGGAGGTGGAAGGGGCAGCCATGTGGGTCCAGCCCTCTGCTCTGCTCCTGAGTTCTTGGCCTCAAGTCTGTGAGGGAAAGCTACCCTGACCCCCAGCTTGGAGGACAGCCTTCTCCAAGGTCCCACTCCTCTAAGTAAGGGCTTTCGGGGCGGGGTGGAGGCGGCTGATGGAAGGTGACCTTGGGAACTTTTCTCTCTTCTGCTGCTTGCATGCTTGGTGCTGGAACTGCTGCGGCAGCCCGGATTCCCTCATTCTCAAGAGGAGGCTGTGCCGTCTACCTGCAAGGGACTGCCCTGATGAGGCCCCCTGGTGGTGGGCAAGCCTCCACCCTCCTGCCTTTTCCTGATCTCGGAGGTCCAAAGAGAGGCCATCTAGCCCTGGCAGACTGCTCACGCCAGCCCTGGCAGCAGGCTGTGGATACCACGGGCTGAAAGCTCTGAGTATGTGGGCTCCAGCCTTGTCCCATTCACCACCTGCTTCTACCTGAGATATTGGAGCTCTTCCAGGTGCATACAGGTGTCCTTGCAATCCCTCCTCTAGGACCTCACGCCCCTAGCCACAGGACAAGACAGAGCCCTTGGGGCAGAGCCTTCACTTGTCCCATTCACCAGGCAGGCCCCCGGACTTCCCTGCCTGGGGAGGTATGGCCTGCTGCCGTCCCCTGATGGGCAGGAGAAACCTGGGACCTGGCCCCTGCCCCTGCCCCTGTGCCACATTGTTGGAGCCTACCATAGGTCAGCCGGGGTGGGGACTAGCTGGCCAGCTCAGAGATAACATAACAATCACCAGGAAGGTTCTAGCAAGGGAGAAGCAGAATAGAGGCTGAGTGATAGAACACAGGTGGGGGACATGAACTGAGTCCTTTCAGTATGTGGGCCTCTATGCTAAGGAGCTCATTGCACGGATCTCATTTAATCCTCAGAACAACCGTTACTAGACCCACTGAGACTCAGAGAGGTTAAATGGCCTGCCCAAGGTCACCCAGTTGATGTATGGCTGGAGCTGAGATTTGAATTATGGGCTGTCTGACTCCACTTTTAACTGCTTTGGCCTACTGCATGCAGAATCAGATGGGGCTAGGGGACGGGTGCAGTAGAGAGGAACAGGCCGAGCCCTTAGGGAATGGTGGCAGTTCTGGGCAGGGGTGGGGAAGGGTGTTCACACTCTGGGGCTGTCCCCACACCTTGAAGACACGGCCCTGAACCTCCCAGGTCCTCCTTCCTCCTTTTCCCCTTCGCTGTGGCCTGTCCCTGGGGCTCAGCGCCCAGGCTGGGTTGGGAGAAGAAGATGAATGGGGAGATTTTTTTTGCAGAGGTTCCCGGGGATGTACAATCCCACAGACCCTGGCATCTCCTGGCCTGTGTCTGCATAAATTCCCAGCTTAGAAACCGAGAAATCCTCAGCATCAGAGCTGGAGAGGAGCCCATGGGATCAGCTGGTCCAACCCCCTTGTTTTACAGATAATAATTATTATGATTACGCCTGATGGTAGCAATTCACAAAGGGCTTTCACATCTGGGGTGCCTCTTATGCACGCCAGAGCCCTTGGGGCTGGCAGAACTCGGGGGGTGGTTGTTAGTCACCTCCCCACTTGGCAGCCGAGAAAAACTGAGGCTTAGGGAGGCCAAGAGATGGGCCCCAGAGCTCACAGCTAACTTTGGTCCTGGGCTCCAAACCCAGATCTCTCCTCCCCCTGGGCCCGTTGCACCATCCTGGGACCGCCGAGGCTCAGAGCTCATGTGATGTGGCTCCAGGACTATCTCTGCATTAGGGGCAGGCCAGGAGGCAGTGTCTTGGGGGGCTGGTTCTGTTCTGAGATGTGTGGAAGTGGGAACAGGGTGGGTATCAGTGATGCCCGCCTTCCTCCTTGTCATGGGAGCATACTTTCCTTCTCTGAGCTGAGGGGTAGAGCTGTTCCCTGGAGGCCTCCTGTTGGACGTGCCTGGCTGCCCCAGAAAACCAGACTGAGAATGTGCCTTGGAGAGCCCTCATTATACAGAGAAGGAAACTGGGCCCAGAAGGGTAGGGGCCTGCCCACAGTCACACTGAGCCAGTGGCAGAGCTGGGCCTGGGACCCGGGTCTCATGACTCAGTGCATGGCTATGCCAGCACATGTCCAGTAACAGTACCAAAGATAACCTCTACTTACTGCATGCCTACGGTATGCCAGGGCTGAGCGCTTTACATTGAATCCCAAAAACAACCCTGTGAGGTAAGTGCTTTTATTATCATTACCATCCCTTTTACAGATGAAGAAACTGAGGTTTCAAGAGGTTATGAAAATGGCCCAGAGTCACAAACCAGAAAGTGACAGAGGCGAGGGTTCAAACACAGGTCCATCTGACTCCAACCCATGCCGATGTCAACCCCCAGTGTAATACGATAGGAATAAAATTGCTTTCATCTTTCTTTTTGTTCGATAGCCAACCTAAGACATCATTCATTCATTCACTGAATATTTATGGAGTGCCTACCGTGCTGAGGAGACCAGGGAGCTGATCCGAAGTCCGCAGCAGGGAGCTGAGGCTCAGAGATGAGGCAGGGAGGCTGTGGGTCTCCGGACTTTGCTAAGCTCCCAGCTTCCATGCACCATGGCTGCCTCTCCCCCTCCTCCTGCCCCCGACCCCGCCACAGACTGTGCGTTTTTCCACCTCTTTCTTTGCTCTCCACCTTGCCTGTGGAGCACGCTGCAGCCTGACTTACCCTGTGGAAATGGGGGCATGACTCAGCAGGGGCTTCTGGATTTTGTCCATCCCCAGGAAGACCCCGCTGACCATGGCATCAGCAGCCACCACCGTGCATGCCCTCCGTGGGCACAAGGCACTGGGCTAAGTCCACTCTGCGCACCACCTCTTCTACCAAGCGTCATCGCTCTGTGAGCTTCCGGCTAGTGTATCTCCGCTCTCTGGAGGCGGAACTGAGGCTTAGGGGCGCATGGCTCAGGAACCGGCTGGAGCCCCACTCTCTGGCTCTCACGTCTGTGCCCTTACCCGATGGCTCACGCTGCCCTGCTCCATGTCCAGGCTCTGTGCCCAGGCTGTGTGGCTTTGCATTTAAAAACCTGGTTCCTGGAAGGCAGGGCTTCAGCCAAACAACAAGTATTTATGAAGCACCTACTTTTGTGCCTTGGGGAAGTATTTTGTGAGGCTAATTCTGAGGGGATGGGGAGATAGGAGTTCCCCTGTGAGGGATGGGGGGGTTCCTGTGCAACCACCCCATCCAACCCCTGACTACAGGAGGCTTTCAGGCCTCCGAGGGTGTCACGGCAGAGCTGCAAGTGCTGTTCGAAGGGCTTTCTTCTTGGCAGGAGTCCCTGAGCAGGACTCAGAGTAGAGTTAAGATCTCAGAGGGTCTTACAGTCACTTCTACTTCTACTAACCCTGGGGCAAGCGCCTCAGGGCCTCAGTTTCCTGGTCTGTGAACAGGGGGCGATAATTGCACCTAGTTTACAGGGTGGTCAGGACGACTGAATCAACAAGATTGCTTGGTAGAGAGCCTCGGGAACTATCGCTGCTGTTACTGAGCTGGGGTGCCTGCATATGTGATGGGGGCGTCAGAAGATGGCTCTGCTCTGTTTACAAGCCTCAGTTTCCCCATCAGTCATGGCTGACATAGAACTCTTGCATGATCTGGGGCTTTTGCGGGGATCATAGAGGATCCAGGGCGCGTAGGTGCGGCCCTATGATCTGCACACGAAGAGGAAACGGGTCCCGGGGTAGAGGGGGCGGTGGGAACACGGTGGGCGGCGGCACAGGTGCCCCCACTGTGGCGCGCAGGTGTGCCATTGTGGGCCGGGAGAGGCGCGGCAGTTCGCGCTCGGGAGAAGGGAGAGGGCAGTCTCTGGGGGCCACCTCCGCACGAGGGGAGGAGTGAGGAGTGCGGGGGGTGGCGAGTGTGCAGCCGAGAGCACAAGAAGCTTCCTTCCGGCGCCCCCGGGGCCCTCACTCGCCCAGGAGAGACGCCCGGGGCGCTGTCTCAGGGCGCTGTCCCTGGTGCTGGAGCCCGCGTAGCCCTCGCTCTGCAGTTCCCAAGATGGCCAGCTGAGGGCGCTTGGGACCGCGGCGGACTCCTCAGGCCCAGTTGAGAACACGATTTTAAAACGCGTTCTTTATTTTCCTGTGATGGTATTCCTAGATAATAAGCCTAGCTACACACCTAATTTCAAAAGCCAAAGAATACACTGCCCTAAGAGAGGTAAAGGCCCTCTGCTTCCATAGATAAATACTGTGGCATGATCACACCACAGGAATTAAGTAACCAAATGCTTACACCCATATATATATTTCCTTTACATTTAAGGACAGAAAATATTATTGCTATACCTGATTGCTAGTTCAGAATGGCTTCAGTAGTTGCATCTTTGGAAGATTCAGTATGTATTAAACCCACACTAAAAAATATTTGAATGTAGAGGCCCCTGGGTGGTTCAGTTGGTTAGCCCGACTCTTGATCTCGGCTAAGGTCTTGATCTCAGGGTCATGAGTTCAAGCCCTGCATTGGGCTCCACGCTGAGCATGGAGGCTACTTAAAAACAAAACAAAAACAAAAACACCTCGTATGTAAAGGATGAGATAAACAGGCTTTTCAAAGGATATTCAAAGCACGACAGGTCTTCCTTAAGCGGGACTGTCCTGACAAAGGTCTCCTGGCACCCACCCACTGAATGACAGTGGTGATCCCTAGTAATTGCTAAAGACCAAAACCACCCTCTTGTATCTCTCTAATGCCCTTTAGGGGGCAGAGCCACCCGCATTGAAACCACTGTTGTGGTGGGGACCTTAGCCAGGTGAAGAGGGGTTCTCAGAATCCCAGACTGGCTGGGTGGGAAGGGCTGGCACTTTAGGGAATTGTCAGGGTATCCTATCTCCTGTCTTCTTCTTCTTTTTTTTAAAGATTGTATTTATTTATTTGACAGAGACAGCAAGAGAGGGAACACAAGCAGGGGGAGTGGGAGAGGGGGAAGCAGGCTTTCTGCTGACCAGGGAGTCTGATGCGGGGCTCAATCCTAGGACACTAGAACCATGACCTGAGCTGAAGGCAGACGCTTAACAACTGAGCCACCCAGGCGCACCTAACCCCCGTCTTAAAGATGGACCGGTGGAGGTCCCAATTGGGAAGGGGTTGTGCTAGGCAGAGCTGAGGGCCACAACCCAAGTCTCCTCCTGGTACAGGGTTCGGTCAGCCCAGCTGCCCTAGGTGGAGCTCTGGGCATCAAGCAGTCTCCTTTCCAGTTCTGCCTCCCTGCCCCTGAAAATGCCCTTAGCAGGGGGGTGGGAGAGGGAGACTGTCTGGATTCCAGCCTGTAATGTATGAGACGGTCCTTGGCCTCCCCTCTCCTTGAGGATGCAGGAATTGCACACCTCTGGACCCCCGCCCCCCAAAAAAACCATCCTCTCTCCAACCTCTGTTTTTTCCCAATAGTTAGCTGGGCACGCTGTGTGTGATGTGTGTGTGTGCATGTGTGTCTGTATGTGTATATTGTGGGAGCATAATGTGATCTAAGGGTGTGTGGGCCTGTGATGTCTGTGCATGACATGTTGTCCTCGGTGTGTGTTCACAAACACACGCATGTGTTATGCAAATGCACCCACAGTCAGTAGGTGAGTGCACACTGATTTGGGGCCTGTGTGTATGATTGACCTTTGTGTGTGTGTGTGTGTGTGTGTGTGTGTGTATGGGGGGGCTTTGCAATGTAGAGCTTGATGTTTACATAAGCACGTCTACACGCATTTGATCTTGATATGATCTCTCCAGGTGCGAGCCAGACATCTCTGTGCACAGTACAAGGGTAAGTGCACACGTGACCTGGTGAAGGTTCCATGCAGGTGTGCCTGCAGGTCTACCCCAGACCTTATCTGTCTTGTTCATCTTCTATCACTGGTGCCCCAACAGTGTCAGTCACACTAGGTACTCATTATGCACTTGCTGCGTGGTTGAAGGAAGGAAGGAAGGAGCACCTTCATGTGTGTCTGTTTTTTCCAGAAGGCTTTGTTCTCAAGGCCCCTCGAGGCCCATGGTCCATAGGGTGAACAGAGACACATCCTCAATGGTGGGGACCCCCCAGGAGAGTCCTCTGGGAGTTCAGGGTTTATAGCATCTTGGGATTGGGTGCGTGTGGCTTGGCTAGGATAATGATGCCTAGAGTCCATGGAATTCTCTCAAGACAAATGCATTTTTCCATTATTATGTCTTTAACCCATCAAAGTGAGAGTGGGTGTTTTAACAGATGAGCAAACTGAGGCTCAGAGGGAAACTGATTAATGCAGAGCCACACAGGAGGCGGCCTGGCTGGGCAGGACGCCCAGGAGGTTCCAGGCAGATATTCTGAATGGGGAACAAGAATTGACCCACCAGCTCCATCTGGAGCCTGGGCTAGAGATCCTCCCAGGAGTCTGCCCCTCCCTGTTCTCTAACATGTCCCTGCTGAGGGTTGAGAAGGGGGAGTTGGAGGCAGGTGGGTGGAACTCCAGAGTTCAACCCAGGGTGAACTTGGAAAGGGAGTGCTGCAACCCTCCACCCCTGCACCCTTCCCTCCTCCTTTGCAGAGTCTGGCACCTGTTGGAACAACTTGGATACAGATCTGAACTGAACTGTGGAAGGGGTAAGCCTGGCTCTGGTTTCTAGGTGAGAGGCTGGAGGGAAAGGAGGTAGGGAGCTCTGTCCCACTCCAGAGGTGGCAAGGACTTCCAGGTGCGAGTTAGGGAGCCCTAGCTCTGTGCTCACCTGAGACTATTGCGTTCCCAGTGGAGGCCGGATGTTTGGGGGGCGTTAAATGATGTGTTTGAGGTTATGCAGCTAGGAAGCGTCAGAGCCTGGTCCAGCACTGACACCCTTACTGCACTGCGTCTGTGTGTCTATCTGTCTGTCTGTCTTGGAGGTTGTGCCACTTGCCCACACAGAGATCTGCCTCATTCTTTCCGGCAGCTGCGTGGCACTGCATGGTATAAATGGACCTTAATTTACTTATCCGGTTCCCTCTGGATGGCCGTTAGTTTGTTTCGGAACTCCTACTGAGAAATCTTCACTACCTCTACAAAATTGGTGACTTCATGTCCTTCAGACTAATGAAAAAAATGATGCGCTGCAAGTGTTATACTTAACAGACACGAGCTCTTCAAAGACTATTCTCGGTGCTTTATAACTATTAACTTAGTTAACCCTTGGCAAAACCCTCTGAGGTGGGTATTGTTATTTTTGTCATCAACCCCATTTTGCAGGTGAGGAAACGGGGGCATGGAAGGATTAAGTGACTTGCCCAAGGTCACGCAGCTGACGAGTGGGAGAGCTGGGATTTGAACCCTGGGAGGGGTGAAGGATGAAGATCTAAGCACCTGTCTCCCTGTCCCTTTGTCCTCGGCCATCTATCTTCAGGCTTACAGGCTGTGATGTGGCAGAGCATACATTAAGAAAGCGCATTTAAATTCTGCTGTTGCTTGAGGGACCAGAAGCCAGCCCGGGAGTGTCCTGTGCATCCCTGGCTGAGCGCACGTGACCCCCACCCCCACCCCACCCCCAGCTCTTGCCAGTGAGCCAGCTGCAGCTGATCAGAACCCAAGAGCCCGGAGCCCACACTGGCCCCTTTGTCTTCGATGGGAATCCTGCAGCCCCCACAGCCCCTCTCAAGGGCCCACTGTCCCAGCACCGGCAGGGCCTCCCGGGGGCCAGGCCTGGCTGGGAAACTTGGCACATTGGAGACTCCTTGGCCACCCTGCCAAGTGGACATGCGGAGTCCACTTAGGAATTATTCCCACTGAAGAGACAGACTGACAAGGCTGAGGGCCATGTCCAAGGGGGTGCAGCAGCCTGGATAGGGCTGGGGTCTTGGGTCCCAGTCCTAGCATTGTGTCTACCCCACCATGGCCCAGGCCCAGCTCCTGGTCCCACATCTCCCCCAGCTCTCTGGGCACCCATTTGCTGCTATCACTTAGGAAGGGAAGACTTCGCCCTCCTCAGCCTGCATGCTCCTAGGGCTTGCCTCCCGGGGGACCTCCCGGATTGCCCTGTGAGGAGTGGGCTTACCTACACTGGCCTGGCTGGTCCCTCCACCCTGGAACCTGAGGCCCTGCCCAGAGCAGAAGGGGCCCAGCCCTGGCTCCGGAGCCCCCTGCCAAGAGGGAGCCAGACACTCTTCTAAACACCAAACCGAGGGGATAGTTCTAGGCCCGAGAAAATCTCTCTTGCCCTGCCTGGCCTTTGAACAAGGGGCTCTTGAAGGCTCCTTTGCCCATCAGAGTGTGTGGACAGAAGGGGTCCAAGGTGGGGGCAGGGAGGGGAGCTGGGGGCCGACCCCAAGAGAGAAGTAATTGCTGTGAACCAAGGTCTCGGTTTCTTCGTGTCTGAAATGGGGAGACCAGCGCTTCTCTGCCCATGGGAGGCGAACTGTGAAGGTCGGTTCGCAGACCAGTCGTTTCCCAGGGGAAGCTGGGGCTACCAGCCCTGGCCCGGGGCCCAGGTGAAACAACTCCTGAAAGGCTTCTGAAGAATCCCTGCCACCCTATCGCCCTGCCCTATTGTTGTACCCTTGGTCGCCCTTCCTCCCCCTGCCTCCATCCCCACTTCTGTTCTCTGTGCATTCCCTTAGTCAGAAAACCCCACAGAATACCTCAAGCCTCTGAGGGCTGCCCTGGGGTAATCCCTTCCTCTGTGGGGGCCAGACTGGGCATTCTGGAAGGGGTGGATGAGTCCCCGGGGGCACGACCGGTATCCTGTGTGTCCTGACACATCTTTAGCTGGGGGCGGGAGAGACAGCTTGCTGCAGGGTGGATCACTGGACAGGAAGCTCTGGGTGAGCAGCATGCGGGGTGGGGGTGTTCACAGTGTTTGTTGAGTGAGTGAGTGACCTGCTCTAGGATTCAGAGCCCAGTTCCTCCTCAGAAGCTTTCTGAGTGAGGGAGGGAACCTAGTGGGGCATCTCCATTCCTGCCCCTTTGCTCCTCCGCCTCACCGGGCAGAGAGCGGGATGAGAGTGGGCAATAGAAGGGCATTCTGGAGACTGTTCCTTCCTTCACTCATCCATTTCCCGGAAAAGCAGAGCTTTCGACTTACAGCGCGAGACTCATGTAGCAGCATTTTACCGAGCGCTTCCTGTGTGCCAGGCGCGGGCTGAGCACTGTGCAAGAATTAACTCCCTCCACCACCACAGGGGTGTGTGTGGGGGGATAGCTCCATTTTACAGATGAGAATGTTGAGGTTCAGGAAGGGCAAGGCCTTGCCCGCAGGGCAGACCATGTAGACCCTGGATTCCAAGTTCTTGACCCGGCCCGCTGTGAGCTTCCGCCTGGCGATGGCCGAACAGACCCGCCGCCACGGCCCAGCGGCTCCGGAGGCGCTGGAACGGGGTGTCGCCTGCAGAAGCGGGTCTGTAACTCCGTGCGCCCGGGTCTGGGGGTGGAGGATCGCTCTCGGCCACCCAGGCCCGGTCGCCCCGCATCCCCCATGCCCCCTTGCGAGGTCCCCGCTCGGAAAGTCCCGCGAAGCCCCCGCCCCGGCCCGCGGGCGGCGCGAACAAGCGGCCCTTTCTGCGCGCGGCGGCCCCCGGCAGCTGGCCCGCGGCCCGCGGGGGCGCGGACAATCCCGGGGCTTGTGGCCGGGGCGGGGCGG
>NC_048219.1:2166313-2190639 GCF_002007445.2 Ailuropoda melanoleuca | reverse complement strand
GTGTGCGCGCGGAGGGGCCGGCCGGCGGCCGCCGGGGGGGCGGGGGCTCCGTCCTCGCGGGCTGGGGTCTGCGTGTGAGGGCGGCGCGTTGGCGGTGAGTCCGCGTGTCTGCGTGCGCGCCTGTGGGTGCGGGCCGGCTGTCCGCGGACACCCGTGGGCGCGAGTGCACGGTGGGCCGCTGCGTGCGTGACCGCGCGTCTGCACGTGACTGGGGTGCGGACCCGGTGTGTGCGCGCGCTCCCGAGTCAGCGGGAGGCCCTGCGGGAACCTCTCCTTGGCCTCTGAAGTTGCGGGGCCCCTTCAGTGAGGCTTTGGAAGAAGAGAACCTAGAAGCCATCAGCTGGCCCATGCCCACCTCCTCTTGCCCCCGCCCCCCCCCGAACTCCGGGGCACCCGAGCTGCCCCTGTCTCCTGCCACCTGGCTCTCAGAAACCTCCTCCTCCCGGGGCTACTGGCTGCCTGGGCTTGGAGACCTAGGGCCCGGGAGGCGGAGTGGTGGCTGGTCCATCTTAGGGTCACTGTCCCTCCTGACCCCAAGTGTCCACCTAAGAGAAGTGCAGAGGAGGGCTGGGGGGATTCTTGCCTTAGGCAGAGATCTGGTGAATTGGAAGGAAGACTGGGGAGAGAGATGGGCTGCAGCCCCTTCCCTGGCCAGCCAAGTCGGATGACCTTCCACGTGGCTCTGCCTCCTTGGGGTCAGGGAAACACACAGGACCAGCCTTTGGGGTGCAGAGCGATTGGCGCTCACACACGTAATGCTGCTGGCGCAGAGCCGGTGCTTTTTGAGCTGTGGGATTGTGTCCTTAGGGCCACTCCTTGCTGAATGCCCACCCTCCCAAGGGACCCTGGCAGAGGGGCTGCGTGGGGTGGGAGACAGGCTTCCCTCCCGGTCTGGGGCCCTGCTAGCCGCCAGGTGATGAGAGGAGGCTGGGGAAGTCCCTGGTCACTGACACAGATGGGGCAGGCCAGGGAGTGGGGCCGGGTTCTGTTGTGGGAGCAGGGGCAAGCCCTGGCCTCTCGGGCATCCCTTGCCTTGTCTGCAGGGTCCACATGAGCTGATTCCCAGGAGACCCTAGCCCTGCCTCCCCTGCTGGCAGAGTCTGGTTTGGGGCCCCTCCCCCATTCTCCTCTGGCCCCTGGGCAGGAGGCAAGAGTTGTTTATTGTCCCAACAGCTGCCCAGCCTCTTGGCCCCCAGCTGGGCAGGAGGGTGGAGCTCTCTCCAGCCCTCCCCAACCTCAAGGTGCCCTCAGAGGGCAATGTCTACACCCTCACTCTGACGCTGAACTTGGAGGGATTTGGGGAAAACAAAGCCTGGGGGTAGCCCCCGGGGCTTACGTTCCTCCTCTGGCTCTGCTTTGAGGGGCAGGGTGTGTGTGTGTTGGGGGTAGGGGTGGGAGAGGAAGCCCCTTATGATCTCCTGCTCCCAGATCTCCAGGCATGTGTCCCCTGGGTGAATACGAGTGAGCTCCAGCTCTGGGAGGGAGGCAGGCCGCCAGGAAAGGGGGGGCAGTTCTTCCTGCCCCCCATAAACCATAAACACCCACATCCTTCGGTCCTGTCTGGAAACACTCTAGCTGGCCTCTGCTGCACTCCTATATCCCTGCTCTGACCGCAAACTGTTGTAGTCACTGTCCCACTCCACCTGTTCCAAAACCTCCCACACTGACCCCCACCTCTGCCACCAGTCTGGTCCTGGGCCCCTGCTCCCCTACCCCTGGGCCCCCAATCCTGCCTTTTCCCCTTACTTTTTCACCCCACACCTTCCCATGTCCCTAACCTGACACTGGAGCCCCTGCAGCCTATGGGGGATGGTGACAGTGCATCAGGCCCCCAAGAAACTCTACCTCCTCCAGGCCCCGCAGGCAGGGTGGTGGGTGAGTTGGGGTTGGCCTGGTGTGCTAGGTAAGGCTGGGTGAGAAAGGGCTTCCCCCTCATTTGCTGCCCTTCTTGCTGTGTTTCAGAGTGGACAAGTCCTTCACCCCTCGCCGGAGTGTGTGGTGAGTACTGGGAGCTCTCGGGAGGGGCTGGGTGCTTGGCTGAACCTTGGGGACATTCCCAAAACATTACCACTCCCTATAATGACAGACCAGACCCCACGCACCCTGCAGCCACCCTCTCCAGGTGATGGAGTGGGCAGACCCTCTTACCAGTTAGTTCTTCCCCCACCTGTTTTCCCTTACAATTTTTCTAGAGCTCCAACTTGGAGGCAGGCAAATCAGGTTAAATCTTAGCTCTGCCCGGTACCCGTGTGACCTTAGTGATTCACTAACCTCTCTGACCCTCAGTGTTCTCATCCGTGAAATGGGGGTTAAAATGACCACTTAACAGAGTGTAAAATTGTAAAAAACAAACACCTAAAAAACAAAAGTAGGGCCTGACGTACGGTAGGCCCCCACTGAAAGTGCTTTCTTCCTTCTCTTCTCTATTCCTTCCCACCTCATGGCTCCTGGGGGGTTGCGAGTGCCCTTAGCCCCAAATCCTCTAGCTCCAGCCCTTCAGCAACCCCCCCCCCCGCAGCGCATTGCCCAAGTCCAATGCTGCCCTCCCTTTGGAGGAAGAGGTGGCCGCTGTGTCTGCAGCTTCCCCAACACTGAGAGCAGTGGGTGTCGGTGCAGCCTCACCTGGGGATTCACAGCGCCCCCATGCCCAGCGGGGGGGGGGGCTCCCAGCTGCCCCGGCGCCAGCAGCACATGGGCCCAGCTGGTTGCTCTGGCTGCCCCTTCAACTCCAGCGGGAGAGCTCGCACTTCCTGCCCCTGCTGGGGGCTTCCCGGGGTCCCCAGGCCCTGCAGCTACTAGACGACTCCTGTCTAGCACCATTGCCCCACCTGCTGCGGAGCCCCCCCTCCCCAGGAAGCCACACCTGGGGTGGGAGGCACACAGCTGCCCAGGCTGAGCTCCAGGGCCTGCCCTTTTATCTTTCTTTGAGGCTCTCTGTGCAACCGAGGGCCAGTCACTCCCCCTCTCTGGACTTTATCTCCTGCTGCTGTGCCCGGTCAATTTGAGCCTCCACTAGTGCGAGACCACATGCTAAGCCCAGAGCAGGGACGGGGTGAGGGGAGATACAGATTAAGTGAGGAAGATGCCATCCCTTTCTTCAAGGGCTTCATTAAGAATGTCCTAGCAGCTGGTGCTTGTCAAGCACCTGCTGTGTGTACCAGGTGCCGGTAGTATCCTCTCACATAATCTCTACCCCATTCCTGAGTTAGGGACTGTTACCTCTAATTACAGATGAGAACAGTGATGCACAGAGCAGGGGAAGCGACTTGCCCAAGGTCACACAGCTATTCATGGGCAGGGCTGGGTTCTGAATCTTAATCTTTCAGATACTGCAGAGCCTAGAGTCTCATGCACTCTGTCCCAGGGCCTCCACACCTCCAGGTGGGTCTGAGCACTTGAGGGGGGACTTGAAGATGGAGAGGTAACCCAGAACACCTGCTCTAGGGAGCCCTGAATGAAGCGTCAGAGATGAGAGCCCGGGACTGATGGTAACAGACCATCTCTGTGACTTTGGGCGAATCCCTTCCCCTCTCTGGGCCACCGGGGACAAACTTCTGGAGTAGGATTTTGGAATCACCAGGATTTGGCCATTGCCTGCAGTGCCCCGCCCCACACCCTCCTCCCTGGAGATGCTGTCCAAGGTGCTAACCCCTAAGGCCCTTCCTTCTAAGCCGATTGATGAGCTCCCAGCCTGTACCGGGCATATAGTTACTACTCTGTAAATGGGGGTCATTTTGATGGTGAATTATGACTTCCTGGCCTGTGATTCAAGGCCTAGATCCACCTCCCCCTTCCAGTCTGGGACTCACTTCTCTTGTGACCCGCATTTCTGATCCGTGGGAACACGGCCTCTGAGAGCCCCACCTCCGTACCTTTGCTCACGTTTTCCCATCCTCTTGACGTGTCCTCCCCTCCCATTTCCACAAGCCCTCACCACGCCTCCAGCCTACCTTTATCACTGTGCATTGAGTGTTTTCTTTCCTGATCCCCACGCTCTTTCTCTCCTTAGAATACCTGCCCCTGCGTATCACGCTTGTAGAGAACGCATTACTGCTCATCCCGGGGTAGTGGAAAGAGCATGGCCTCAGAGTCTGACAGATGTGGACTTGCATCTGCCTCACATGTCAGTGGTGTGACTTTGGGCAGGTCACGTCCCCTCTCTGAGCCCCACTGGCTGTTCAGTAAGCGTGGAACTGGATCTCTCGGTGAGCTGAATGTGTCCATATAACGCTGTGGTACAAGGCAGGCTCTGAGGTCCTTGAAAGCAGGGATTCCTTGAGTTACTTTTGACATAGGCCCATCTTCTAGCACGAGTCACCAAAAAGCTGGGCTCTCTTCTTCTCATCTCTCTGTCCTCTACACAGCTGCCCAAACCCAGGAAATGCTTAACAAGTGTCTGTGGAGTTGAATTAAATGTGTCCAGGGAGTGGAACAGTTGAAACTCTGTTAAGTAGGCCGGGAGGGCTTCCTGGAGGAGATGCGGTTTCCTCCACCCTTTTTAAAAAAAGGATGAAGAAGTTGGGACTTAGATTGGGGAACAGTGAGGGCAGATGTGATCATGGCTGGATTTCCCTACCCTCGCCCCTCAGCAGCAGGTTACCTGCCGTGGAGAAGCTCAGAACAAGTGTGAAAAAAGGATGAGGCCCAGCGGCAGGATTACGAGCTGGTGGGACAGGTGGTGACTCAGGTTCTGCAGGCCTAACGGGGTTTGGACATTTAAGGTGGATTCAGATGGTGGGGCGAGGAAGGAGCTGGAGTGGTGTCAGGGTGGGGGAATGGCTAGGTAGAGTTGTGCAGGGGGGCAGTTCTGGAAGAGGACCTTAAAGCTGGGAGCCCGAGACGGGAAGCAGGACCCAGCAAGGATTAAGTGCCAGCAGCATGTCAGGCACTTTCTCAGGTGGTCTCGGTTGTGATGACAGTCTTGCAGGTTGGCCTTAGTGTCCCCATTTTGGAGGCCAAAACCAAGACTAAGAGCTGGTGAGGGCTGGGTTTGAATCCAGCCTTTTTTTCCTGCCAAGGAAGGGGCCTCGGCCACACGAAGAAGCCACAGGAATGAGGGAAGTTCTAATTACGGGGTGAGGAAGAAGAGGAGAGTGAGATGACCCTGAGAACCCTCAAAATGGGGGTCACTGCCCAGTCCCACGTGTCCCACCGGGAGAGCCCTTCTGGTTGCCCAGATATCTCCCATTGACAGTAATGGTACCAGTTGCTCCCATATATGAAGTTGTTCCTGGGTCTCAGACCCTGGGCCAAGCACTTCAGCTGAATTATTTCATTCCATCCTTATACTAGCTTTATGCAGTACAGACGATTGGAGACTATTACCATCCCTTCCCCATTTTACAGATGAGGAACCTGAGGCTCAGAGAGGGCACGGGGCTGGCCCCGGGGCACACAGTGAGTGACAAACCAAGACAGGCAGCGTGGTCAGCCTGGGCCCGTTGCTTTAGCCCTTGCTCTCTCGGATGCTGTGTGTGCTGAGTGTGGGGCTGGGGCGGGTGGCCCCTGTCCTCAGGTGGCTCTGCTCTGTAATCACTGAGCTGGAAGCCCCGGGGCCCTGTGACACTGCTGCAGGAAGCATGAGGCTGGCCTCATTAGTGGCTCTGAAATGCCAGGCAGGCACAGCCCGCTGGGCCTCCTCATCTATTATGCATGTGGTGGGCAGGCCCCCGGCGGGCAGCTGGCAGAGCACAGGACGGGGGAGCCAGCAGCTGCTTCCTGAGCCCACACCTGCCACCATACCTCTGGGCAGGGATTCCCCCAAGGCATGCCAAGGCAGCTCCTGCCTTACCCTCCCTGGCCCAGCTTGGTAACGGAGACCTACTGTGCCGATTGCCCGTGCATTGGCCTGCCCATCCCAGCAGCCACTTCTGAGAGAGGCTGCGACCTTGACTGCACTGGGGGGCACTTGGGGGCTAGGGTGGGCAGAGGCAGACTGAAACAGAATCTTAGATGCACAGGCTCCTGGAGGCCCAGAACCTCAGAGCGAAAAAGTTGTCGTCACTTATTCATTCAGCCACAAGTAACTGGCGAGCAGCTGCCGTAGGCCAGGCACATTTCTAGGGACTGCGGATTCAACAGGAAATGAGACAGGCCCAGGGCCGGTCGTCAGAGAGCTTGGTTCAGCCAGAACTTCACCTCTGGGAGCCTCAATTTCCTCGTCCATAAAACGGGGACCAGAGGAGACAGGCTATAAATAGACAAGAAACAAACCGTGATGCTTGTGCTGAATTTTAAATTTAAGCAATCTCTACACCCAGCGTGGGGCTCGGACCCACAACCCTGAGATCAGGACTCCCACACCCACTGACTGAGCCCGCCAGGTGCCCCGGCTGTGCCGAATTTTAAAGCAAGGGTTCATGCTACCAAGAGCTGATCCTTACCTAGATCTTACTGCATGAGGGGCTGTGTTCCAAAACACTTTCCGTGGATTGATGGATTTAATCCTCACAACTGCCCCATGAGGGAACTACTGTTATTACCCCTGGTTTAGGGAGGAGGAAACTGAAGCAGTAGAGAGTTGAGTAGCACGTTCAAGGTCTCTTGGCAAGACAGATTTGAACCTAAGCAGCCGGGCTCCTGTCTGCATAGCACCATGTGTTGTGAGGCTGGAGAATGATCCAGGGAGTCACGGAAGGCCTTCCTGAGGGGGTAGCATTTGAACCAAAACCTGAAAAATAAGAGGAGCTGGATGTGGGAAGAGTTAGCCAGGGGAAGGAGGCATTCTTGACAGAGGGAACAGCAGGTGCAAAGGCCCTGAGGCAGGAAGCTTAGGGTGTCTTGGAAACAGGGAGGAAGCCAGTATGGCTGGAGGGATGAAGGAAAATGAGGTCGGGGTGGTTTTGGAGAGAGAGGAGGAGGTAGATCGAGCAGGGCCTGCTAGGGGTTCGGATATAATGTCAGTGACTGACATGCAGAACGGTGGAGTCTCAGACTCCTGGCTTTGTGAAATCTTAGAATCAGAGAATTTGGGCCTTCTGGAATCTTCGGAGGTGGAAGAGACCTTTGAGATACCCTCCTATGATCTCCCACTTAGCAAGGAGACTTTGCTTTGGTTCATGACCCCTTTGAGTATTGGCATGAGGTTTTGGGGGTCCCCTGAGAAAAATGCACTTTTATTTCAGGACCTCCTGAATCCCTCCATCCCTCATTGAGACCATCATGATCTCCGAGCAGCTCCTTGACTAGTCCTTCCTTGCTCACTCCTAGTGACAGGAGGTTCATTACCCTCAAAGCAGCCCATTCCATTGCTGGATATCAAAAAATTCTTCCACACTTACTACCAGTTGCCTGAGCCTAGATGTAGCCTCTGGGGCCTTCGATCACCCACAGTGGCCCTTTAATGAGATAAGGATGGGGATTATGTCTCCCCAAGTCTGTTGTTTCTAGACTCAACAGCTACTTGTCCCAGCCCTTTCTCATTTTCATCCTCTGTTCAGCTCAGCTCTTGCAGGCCTTGAAGTCCTTTATCTTCCTCTGGGGCCAGGCAATGCCCCCTTCTAAGGAAGGCCATTCATTTCCTTCTGGGGAGGGGGAAACTCCTGGGAGTGAGCCCAGACCAGAGAGACCCCCTCTTCCAAGAAAAAGCCCTGCTAGCTTAGGAGACAAGAGAAGATCCCCTCCAGATGGGTTTTGGTCCAGGGACTGCCGCTGTTTTCCTGTGTGATCTTGGACAGTGAGTCCCCACTTCTGGCAAGTTTCCCCATGCCTCGCTTAGGCACAGTGAAGCGACAGAGGAGGTCCGTAAGGCCTCTTGCAGCTCTAAGTTTCTCAGTCTGGTGGGCCCTGCTTGCCTCACCATCCCAGCAATGCTCAGACTCAGGTCCCTGCGTAGGTGGTGCATGGGAAGGTGTGGGTTCTGTTTTGAGGCAGCCCCGAGTTCAGATTCCGACTTCCGTTTTTCTTACTTGCTGTGTGGCCTTGCAGACGCCAGTCCGCCTCTCTGAATCTCAGATTGGCCATAACAGTAAGAACTGTATTGCTTACCCCACGGGAGTCTTAGAATGAAATAAGTCCAGTGTGTATACTCAGTGGATGTTTTCCCTCTCGCCGAGCATTTGCATTTTGAGAGAAAAGCCTCATTACACCAACGAGAGACTCATTAAGATTCTAGTACTGGAATTTGAGGCACTATTGAGGTGGTTTGGTTGAGAAGCAGTGGGGACTTTTCTAATATTCCCAAATCCCCTAAAGGCTTTCCTCAGTTCAGCATCTCCCTCAAGGCAGTCATTCATTCATTCATTCATTCATTCATTCATTCAGCAAATTAATTCAACAAATATTTAGTGTGGGGATTCCCTCTGAGGGCCAACCAGACACTGGGGACATGGCATTGGAGATGACAGACAAGGCCGCTCCCCTTATATAGTTCCCAGTCCAGAGCAGGAAATGAGGAAAGAGGTGGTTCTAACGGGTGATAAGCGTCCATTGGGAAGATGTGGGGAGTTCTGAGAAGGACTTCTTCCCCACATCTAGGAATCAGGGGGGGCTTCCTGGAGGAAGCAGCCCAGCAGCACTGTGGAGGGAGAAAAGCATGTGATAGCATGTGCTGGACACAGGACAGAGCTGGACCTGGCAGCTGAAGGTGGGAGAGGTAGCCATCAGGTCATGTCCCCGCAAAGCCCCACTGGGACTTCCTGTGTGTGCTCCAGAGGGTCTGAACCCCCAAGCCACCACTGGGTAGAGGCCTGCCAGAGCCCCCCTCACCCGTTTTCCTTTCTGCTCCTGGAACTGCTCTACACTGTGCTGCACACAGTGTAGGTTTGCTTCTCTGGGGCTCATTTTTTTCACCTGTAAAATGAAGAAAACAAAAGTACCTCCTTCGAAGATTATCGTGGGGATGAAACGAGATTGTGTGTGCCAAGGTGGAAAGCCTCTGCTGGCCTGGGGGGATGTCAGCGATCGTGGTTATTGCCATGTCGTTCTTATGTGCTGGGCCCTGCAGAGGGGGCAAATTGCGTGAACTCTGCCCTCTGGAAGCTCACCAGCTGCCAGAAGGGGAGAGCCATGTGCACATGAAGGAGCATGCTCTCCGGCCATGGGCACCAACCTGAACTGGCCCTAAGAACTGTCTGATGCAACCAGACAGGCCTGCACTGAGTCCCGGCTGGGTGACCTTGTGCAGTGCTTGCCCTCGCTGATCTGTGGTTTCGTCCTTTGCTCAGTGGGGGTGTTCATGGTCCCCACCTCAGCGACAGTGAAAGCAATTACAAGGTACTTTGGAAGGGCTAGCCGGTGCATCTGCTTCAAGCTGCATGCTTCAGGAGGGATGAATGTTCTGGGCCCAGGTGACCTGGAGAAACATAACCCTCACTCTCTGAGGCTTGTTTTCCTGTCCATAAAATGAGAAGATTGGCTACAAAACACTCTGATGTGCTGGGTTTCTAGCAGAGTCAGATAGTCCTAATCTTGGCCGGGTCTGACTGTTTTGCTGTGTGATGTTGGGCCAGAGACTTAACCTCTCTGAACCTCAGTTCCCACACCTATAAATAGGGACAATCTTCACCTCACAGGGTTCTTTCATGGCTTCCATTAGCCATTTGTTCATTCAACAACTACTTACTGAGTCCCTACCATGTGCCAGGTAGTGTCTAGGAACTGGGCATACAGCAGCAAGTCTGACGGACATGATGTCCGGCCTTGTGCAGGTTACCTTCCAGTGCAGAAGACAGATGCAAAATGAGCCAACAGACAAATTAGGTAATTTCAGATGGGTAATGGGTAATGAGTGGTGGGTGGGTGGGAAGGGGACCCCTTTGGCTGAGAGTATGAGGGAGGGCCTCTTGAGTCCTGACTGGGAAGGAGCTGGCCATGGGAGGGGTAGTCCGGAAAGACGGCAGAGTGAGTGCGTGTAAAGGCTTTGAGGCAGGAGCAAGATTCCTTGCCCCACCCCAAATCTGGAACATTCCAGATCCTCTCCTGGCAGCGGGTGGAAGGCAGCTGAGCAGCCAGGGGCGTTGGAGGCCTACCTTCTCTCAGATCAAGAACTGTTGCTCACGAGGCAGGGCTGGGGGGAGGGGTGGGCACTGTGGAAAGGCATGCAAGACAGGCTTGGGTTGGGCTCCGAGTGAGCAGAACGTCCTCTGAGCTGGCAGGGGTGGAGCCCTGGGCCCACCTGGCTGCCCTCCTGCCCTGAAGTATTGCGGGGTCTGGCACAGAGACCCTGGGCCTGCCTATTTGGGGAGGGGTTTGGGGCAGGGGGGCAAGGGAACTTATGCTTACTTTCTCTCTCACCCCAGCCAGCCTGGGTCTGGGCACTGGCCACAGCGGGCCAGAGGTTCTTGGAGATGACCCCCTCATATGCGTGCGCACACACACACACACAGTTTCCATACTTACGCTCACGGATTTGACTCTTGTCCAGACAGCTTCGTCATGAACGTAGAGTTATATCCAGTCACTCCTGGTGCAGAGCATTACTGAACATCGACTGTGTGCTAGCCCCCAAACAGATCCCGTCCTCGCCTGAAGAAGCTCCATTTCTAGAAGGAGAGATCGGCAGTGATCTAGGTCACGGTGGGACATGTGCAAAGCAAATGTCCAGGGTCCAGGACAGGCTTCTGGGGAAGCCGGTCAGGGGAGGGGCGGCCTGACCCAGTGTGAGGCGGGGGTTCCAGAAAGGCTGGAGAAGAGGGTAGCTAGCACATGCGCTGAGATGGGGGAGCGCGGGGAGCGGGTAACAGGTAGAGGGTGTGGTGTGTGCAGAGGCCTGGAGGTGGGCCAGACACGCAGAGGCCTCGTGGGCCACGTGAGGCCTGCAGGCGGGGAAGAGCCACAGAGGGCTTTTAGGCAGGCGGGTGACGCGACAGATACAAACGCGCTCGGATGCGACCCCCACACGGCCCAGACACGAACGCTTTCTCTCCCACCCACACTTCACGTTCCTGCCAGGCCTCCGTCGACATCCTCGCCCACGGAGACACACACCCTTTCGCACCACCAGGCAGGGCTGCAGAAAAACCATGAGCTGGCTTCTAGCAAAAGTGTCAGACGTTTGCCACGCCGGCTTGCTGAGTGTGTGCGGCAGGGCCCTCTGACCCAGCGGGATCAACCTCTGTCCAGTCCACATCTGCACGGCCCTGCGCCTGCCCCCTGCACGCACAGACACGAGTGTCACCCTCCCCTGCACGTGGAAGGGGGCTTCTAGCTTAGGGAGTACTTCTCCATGCATCCTCTCATCGAATTCTCCCAGCAACCCTGCAGGAAAGAATCATCGACACCATTTTACAGCCAGGGAAACAGGCTCCAGAGAGGTCAAGTGACTGGCCCCAGGCCACACAGCTAGAGCTTGACATTGTCGGAATTTGAACACAGGTCCATCTAACTTCTAGATGTGTTCCATGGCCCATCCAAACTGTGGGTGTGCATGTCGCTTTCCAGGCTCTCTTGGAGAATGTGGCAGGCAATCTTCAATGACAGATTCTTCCAGAAACAGGTTGATGAACATGGAAAGTTATTTAGGGACTCAGTGCATACCCACCCCTCCAGTGACCCTCCGGGGGGCGGGGGGTAAGGTCAGTGGTGGGGCTGAACACCTGCTAGCCTGCCAGCCAGGGGTAGCCCGGGACAGAGAGCTGAAGCCCAGCGGAGTCTACATTTGCATTTGCAAATGAGGCAGACAGCCCTGTCCCCCCAACAGGCTAACCCCAGCTGGCCTGGCTCCCAGGACATGACAGCTGAGGTGTCGGGGCACAGCCCTGTGCCCAGCTGCCTGGGCTGCTTTTCTCCTGCCTTCTCCCTTCCCTGACCCACAGAGAAGCTTGCCTAATGCTTAATGTAGGGGAAACAGTGCGGGCTTCAGAGTCAGCCAAAACTGGGGATACAGCCCAGCTCTGTCACTCCTGGCTAGGGGACTTCGGCCATAGTCCTTAACCTTCCACCATGTCAGCTTCTCCTCCTTGGAATAAGGAGTGAAGAGTATCTCCTTCTCAAGGTGACTGAGAAAGGTAAGAGTCAGCTACTCAGACAGCCGACTCATAGTAAGTGCTCAGATTTCTTTTCTTTCTTTTTTTATTTTTTTAAGATCTTATTTATTTATTTGATAGAGAGAGAGAGCAAGAGAGGGAGGACGCACAAGTAGGCAGAGGGACAGGGAGAAGCAAGCTCCCTGCTGAGCAGGGAGCCTGATGCGGGACTCGATCCCAGGACCCTGGGACCATGACCTGAGCCAAAGGCAGATGCTTGACCGACTGAGCCACCCAGGCGCCCAGTGCTCAGATTTTCTTAAAGAAATCTCCCCCCACCCCGATTACAAAAATAGTTAAGTGTTCATTGTAAAAATCCGAACAATGCAGAAAAATATATCCTTAGAAGGCCGGAGTGCCTAGTGGCCCTGCTTCCCAGAGATAACCCGTGAGAACTTTTACATTTCATTTTAAATTTTTACAAGTGAGGTTTTTGTTGGGCAACTTGCTTTTTTCTAACTTAACAATACGCCTCAAACCCCTTTCGCCATCTGGACAAGAGGCCTCCTTCGTGATCACTGCGTGGCAGTCCATGCTTTGCGTGGGCCTTGACGCATTTATCCAGCTTCCTTTGAATGGACGTTGGGGTGGCTTCCAGATGCTGGCCACTGCACACGCTGCGGCGGTGAATGTCCTTTGTTCATATATTTTTGTGCATGTGTATATAAATATCTAGAAATGGAGTGGCTGGGTCATAGAGTATGCACATTTTCATCTGGAACAGGAGCGGCCAAAACCCCTGCAGAGAAGTGGTAGCAACCGATGGGCCCCCCAGACTTGGAAAAGCCCACTTCCTCAAAATCATGCGAATTTACCCACTGCCTCTGACACCCACCACAGACATCCTAGAGCCATCAAGAGGCATAGATTCCAAAAGCAGGAGGCCCCTGGAAGGTCCACGAGTATCCAGCTGCATGCTCCCCTTACTCCTCCTGTCCCCACACCTTAGAACTCTCCCCACTACATCCCTGCACGGCTGTGCCTGCCTCTGCTCAGTGCCTTACACGCTGGATGTTTTACTTTTGGGCAGCTCCAGTCTGCCTTCTCCCAACTTCCACCCAGGAATCCTGCCTCAGTCCTCAGCAGCCCACAGAGGAGGGGAAGAAGGAAGAAAGGAGGAGAGGAAAGAGCCCCGGAAAGGTTCATGGTTAATGCTGATAATCTTTGCACGGATGAACTTATGCAATCCTCATGACAACCCTTTGGAGGCAGGCACTGTTGTTATCCCCATTGTATAGATAAGAAAATTGAGGCTCAGAGACGTTAAGCCACTTGCCCAAGGTCACACAGCCATTAAGTGGCAGAGCTAGGATACAAACTCAGGCAGTCTGGCTCCAGAGCCCACACCTGCGAGGCTACACTGCCTCTCCAGGCAGGAGCCTGTGATTATTGAACACTGCTGTATACTCAGCTCTAGGCTAGTCAGATGGTACATGTACCTCGAACTTATTCTACACAACCACCTGGCAAGGTAGGTCTTCCTGTTCCATGCTGCAGATTAGGAAGCAGGCCCAGAGAAGGGAAGCAGCTTGGAGGAGTCGACCCCCTCCACAGCCCCCGCCAGGCATAGTAAGGCTACCAGGGTTCTGGTGTACCCAGTTCCCAGCAGACTCAGCTCACAGGGTCTCATTCTCCCATTCATCCCCCTGGAGCATATCAGAGCTGGGCCATAGCACTGTCTAATCAGAGTCCCAGTTGTTCTCCGTGGACTGGAGAGGTCGTGGTGACTTAATCCTGTCCACACGGTGATTAGGGGCAGAGCTAGGGCTCCTCCTTGTCACCTGTGGTTAGGAGATGGTGACCCTGTCCCTCTCTGAGGGGGTTTCACCTTGGCCTGGCAGGGACTTCTGCTCACCAGCTGGGCCTGGGGCCCATGAGGAGGGGAGCCCACCAGCTAGGGATGGATTAAACAAGGCCTCAGCATGGGAAGGCTCAGGGTCCGGGTGTTGGGGCCCAAGGAATGCTGAAAGCAGCTAGAGAACAGTGGGGCGGATGTCCCTGGGGCTTTGCTTGGAGGTGGGGGAGGCCTGGCTCACCCTGTTCAGACGCCAACACCCTGACCACTGTCTGGCCCAGAACAGGGGGGCAGGACGTGAAGCCTGCATGAGTGACTGAGCGTAGGAGTGAAGGGCAAGTGGGGGGTGGGTGGATGATGGAGCGTGCGAGTGAGAGAATGCATGGCGTGCAGAAAAGGGAGCCCGACCCCCTGGGCTGCAGAGGCGGGGAAGGACTATGAGGTTAATGAGGGAGGGGGGTGTAGGTGGCACTGGGCCCCAGTCCGTGGGGTGGGAAGGGCCCAGCTGACAGGCTCGCTGGGCACTGAGGGTGGCAGCCTGTGGCAGGCTGGTCAGTGGGGCCCGTCCTGCGCCCACGGGCCAAGTTGTGGAGCAGCAGGTCGGAGCTTCAGGGGCGGTAGCTAGGGCAAGCCACCACCGCCATGCTGGCTTCAGGGTTCCTCTGTGCGGGACGGAGGAGATAACGTTATCTGCCTTAGGGGCCTCGTGAGGCTGTTGGCAAGGTCTAGCGTGAAGGAGGCAGTCTGTAAACTGTAAAGTACCAGGCTGGGTCAGCAGTTGTTGTCCTTACCCGGGCAGGGAGAGGCCCCGTGGCTGGGTCATCTCCACGTCACTCCTCCCCCCTGCCCCGAGTGCAGGGAGGAGTCCGTCCCAGGGAGGTGCGGGAGGTCACGCCTAGGCCACAGCAGAGCTCCTGCCACCTGGGCAGGGGAGGCGCTGGCATGTGGCAGGTGGATGGGAGGCCCAGGCCCAAGGTGCTGTGCCCCCGGGGTGGGGGCCGGTCCCATGACCTCCTCTTGGGGCTGCCAACCTGCTGTTTGCTCAGGAGGCCACCTCCTGGCCCGGCTCCGGCATCCGGGTGTCTTGGCGCTCAGCCAGCATGGAGTGAGGGTGGGGGCCCCAAGCGCTGCCCTCCAGTTCACCCCCTCTGCCCAGCCTGGAGACTGAGGCCTGCTCCTCCCACTCCTGGGGGGCCCCGCCAGTGCTACCATTTGGTGGTTGTGGGACCCCTGGCCCATCTTGCAACCTCGCTGAGCCCCTGCTTCCTTATTTCTGAAAGGCTGTGATGGTAACAGCAGCCCTCCGTCAGGGTTGCTGCTGTAAGGACTATATAACATCACAGCGCTTGGTTCCCCCACCCCCATGCTCCCTCTTGAGTCCTGGTAGAGGTCAAAGGTGCCTGGGGTAAGGAGAGCCAGGAGTGGCCATGTCTGTGTTCCTCCCCTCCCTGTGGGCCTTGGGGGAAGGGGGTCAGTCTCCCTGGGCCTGGCTTCAGAAACTTGCTCACCAGGCTGTCCCTGGCCACCTTCCCTGGCACCTTGGCAAGGCCAGGGGCACGTGGAGGGGGGGGGGCAGTGCCGGATGGTTGAGCACTGGAGACAATGGGCCTCTGTGGCCCACAGGGGAGGGGGCAGTTCCAGGGAGTCTCTAGTCTCCGGTTTCCGGGAGATTAGAGTCCCCTCAGACCTGATACCACAGCTGGGAGACACAGGCAGCCCACACACCCTGAGGACCTCTCTCAGGGGGGTGAGGGCTCGCAGGAGTAGCCCTCTATACCTGCTTTTCCCCTTGAGGTCTGTGCCCTCTGCTGTCCCCCACGTGAATTATCAGCTTGGTAGAACCGGTTAGTTTCAAGGAGACCAGGGAAACTCAAGGGACCCTGGCTTCTGGTGACCAGCGCGGGCTGGGCTGGGCTGGACCCCTCAGGCCCTGTCCTTCTAGTCCCCCCAGGTCCTTCTCGGCCCTCTGTTCTTTGGCTAGCTCAGCACTTGCTCTTCCCTCTGGTTTCCCCACTTGTGTGTGTGCTGTCCAGCACCTGTCCGGCTCCCGTGCTCCCCGTCACAGGCTTCCTGCCTTGATGGCCATATGTCACCTGCTCTGGCCACCAGTTTGACCCATTTACAATGAACTTTAAAGCATGAATAGTTCACCAGGCCCCAAAGAAGAAGAAGGGGGCCCCCAGCAGAGGGAACAGGCTGTCCAGAGGCTCAGCAGTGAAACAGTGTGTCTTATTTGGAAAACTGCTTGCCTGCCCAGCCAGGCTAGGACAAGGCCACTGGGGCAGGACAGGAAGGGGGTGTGTGTGGCCATGAGGCTAGGACAGTCAGCAGGGACCACACTCTCCCAGGGTCCTCCATCCAGCAACTAGCTTTGGGGGGCCACAGGGCCAAGTCATGCCCACAGGACAGCCCAGCCACTGCTCTAGTGCCTTGAAAGGGTGGAATTCTCCAGGAGAGTGGCTGATGATGATGATGATGATAATAACGATAATAATAATAATAATAATAATAGCAAATGCTTCTCTAGTGCTTACTCTACTCTGTGGCTCACAGCAGCCTTATAAGGGGGTATATTATTACTCATTTTGCAGAGGGGGAAAAGACAGGACCCTCCCACCAACTCTCCAGCTGGTTAACAGGGGGGAAGCAACTCAGGAAGGCATCTGGCCAGCTTTCCTCAGCCTTACCTAGCTCCTTCCACTGTGCCTGGATCTGACCTGCAGTTTGGCAGCGGGCGGAACCATGCGGCGATGCCCTCCGACCGCAGTGCGGCATCTGGAGCCCTGGACTGATGGAAGGCCTGGGTTCTGGTCCCCACTCTGCTTCTGCCTTGCTGGGTGACCTCGAGGTGGTGGTTTAACCTCTCTGAGCCTCGGTTTATCCTTCTGGGGATTGGGGATCCTAGCGACTGCCTTATCTCCCGCTCCAGTTCCGGTGAGACTCCCAGGAGTGAGCAGATGAAGAACGCTTTTGAAAAGTACAAAGAGCTGTACTCACGACAGTGAGATTATTATTGTTACCTCGATGTGGAGATAAGGGATGGGAGGAGGCGCAGTGACAGTTGCCAAGAAACCCGGGAGCTGTCAGCAGTGGCTTCCGGCCTGGCCCATCCCACTCAGGAGCTGGGCCACTGGGCCCCTCCCCCACCCCCTGCCGCACCCTTTCCCTGGGAGAGATGGGTGCTTTGGCAGGGTAGGGAGCTGGGGCCAGCTGGCTGGCGGCCAGGCACCTCCAGGGCCTGAAGGTGACCCTGGAATGTGCCTTGCCCAGATGCCAGCTTGGCTCAGGCTTTCTGTGTGACCTTGGGCAAGTCACCTCCTCTCTGGCTGCCACCTTTTCCTGTGCCCAGGTGTCCTGTACCTGGAGGCAGGTGTTCAGGCCAGACAGGGCAGGACTGGATCTGGACCTAGGGAAGATGCTTGGTGGTGGCTGCCGGAGCTGGGAGGGCTGCCACGGAGAAGCCCCTGGGAGCCAAGGCTAGGTGACTGGACTGAGGTCCTGGGTTGAGAGCAGCTGTGATGTGTGTAGTGGAAGAACCTTGGGCTGGAGTAAAACCTCTGTTCTACCCTTTCCCTGGTGTGACCGTGGACTTGTCGCTTAACCTCTCTGAGCCTCAGTTTTCTTATCTAGAGCAAAAGTGGATAATATCCAACTTCACAAAGTTCCCATGGTGCTCAGGTGAGATGATAGATGGCACAGTGCTATGCAGATACGACTTTGGTCATGGCAGAGGGAGGGGAAAAGAGGGGCGAGCTCCCCACGTCCCAGCATGCTGCAGGTGCGGGGAGAATGCAAAGCATTTTAAGCTGAGCCAGGCCACAGGGTCAGGAAGGTTTGCAGAGAAGGGGGGAGGGGCAGACCCCATGTGAATGGAATGGTGAAGACCAGGAGGAGACGAGGGTGGGATAGAGACAGGGCTGGGGGGGGGCTGGGGGGAGGTTCAAGTTCCCAAGAGGGACGAGAGGGATGGAAATGGCCAAGCTGGGGGAGGTCTGCAGAGGCCAGAGGCAGAAGGGGAGTGGAGGCTAGAAAGATGGGGATGAGATGGGTACGAGGTGAAGGAGGCTGACAGGGGGAGGGGAGGCAAGGGGATGTGGCAGGGGATGGGTGGGGAAGAGACAGGCTGAATTTATTCATCCCTGCCAAATTATTGATTGAGCAACTGGTATCTACTCAGGGTCAGCAGAGTGTGGCATTAGGGTACCTAGACCCAGATGGTGGAGGGGTCAGATCTTCCGTGTTTCGCTTACTGTCAGCGTGACCTTGGACAAGTTGCTTAACCTGTCTGTCTCTTAGTGCCCTCCTCTGAAAGACTGAATCCAAGCAAAGCAGTTAGAGCAGAGCCTGCCCAGGGCACCTCCGTCCAGTATCAGCGTTAGCTGTCCTTGCTATTACCGCTATCATGACCTCTCTGATGTGACCTGCGGGGGCCGCCCATGCTATGAAGTTCAGACCTTGGGCTCTGGAGGGACAAACCCCGGGTTCTACTGCCTGCTCTGCCTCCTTCACTGTGTGACCTTGGGCAAGTAAACATACCTCGCTGAGCTTCCGTGTCCCCATGTGTAAAGCTGACAGTTTTTAAGTACCTGCCTCACTGGGTTTCCGGGATGATTGAGTGAAATCATACAAGGCACAGGTGGGCTGTGGCTTTTGTGATTACTGTCCTTCTGTTCCCTCAGGGCTGGGATGGATGGGGGCAGGCAGGGCCCAGAGCCTCCAATTCCTGCTCTGTCCCCATTGTGGAGCCCCTCCTGTCTCCTGCCCTTTAGGACCTCAGCAATGACCTTGTAGGTGGAGGAGTTGTCTGGCAGGGGGAGGGGGCTGGGTGTGGCCTGGCCAGCCAGGAACTCCAGAGTTGAGGGCCTTGGCACAGGGTCAGAAGTCAGACCCCACCCCTTGTCTCGAGAGACCTCCCTAGTCCTGTGCCAGCATGAGCAGTCCTGTGTGGGATGGGCACCTGGACATGGGGAAGCTCAGACTGAGAGGGTTCTGGAAGGGGAGTGTGGTAGGGAGCTATTGCCAGGCCGACCCGCAGCAGCCACTGTCTGAACCTGGGGGCCTGAGAGGGGCAGACAGAAGGACACCACCCCAATAGCTCGATCATGGACAACAACCTCCACGGGGCACCACCCATGGGGGCCACACCACTGTCCCCATGTCCCCGCCACTAAGGGGACCCAGCAACCCCAGCACTTCCTGGCCCCTGGGCAGCCTCTGCTCTCCATCCTACTGGCACTGGCCTTGCTCAGTCAAGGGCGTAGGCTTTACAGGCGGCTCTGTCACCTACCTGCTAGGGGAAGCGGCTTCGCCTCTCCGAGCTTCAGTGTTTCCCTCTATAAAAACAGGGATAAATACCACCAATCTCCCAGCACTGTAGCGAGGGTGTAAAAATGCTTGACACAGTTCCAGGCACATGACCCAGGACTCAACGAAGACTCCTCAGGGCAACCTCAGTGGAATTGGCCTGGACCATTTCTGTGGGCCTCTCTCTACTCCCCTGGCTCCAGTCTCTTCTCAGGTCAGCACACTTTGCAACCTGCAGGGACCTAAGTTCAGGTATTTCCTTGCTCACACCCCTCCAGTGCCTCCCTGCTCCGAAACTCCATCCATTCATTGGTTCTTTCATTATTTATCCGTTCAACAAATACTGAACGAGACCCTAACTTGGGGACCCAGAATTTACCATGAATGAATGAATACCAAAGAATTCATTGAGTAAAGACCTACTAGCTGCCCAGACTCTATGAAAATATTTTGGAAGCAGAGGCTGGAGGGGTGTGTCACTGACCCAAGGTCACACAATAGGTAAGTGCCTGGGAATATCTTCCTCACATTGATGCCACGGCTTGAAATGCCACTGCCACCATCTCTGTGTTTCTGGGTCAAGCACTGCTTCGCGTAGGCCCCACTTTAAAGATGCCTGCAGCCCTGAGAGGGGGAGAGGCATCTGCTGCATGCGGCGGGGCTGTGGATGGCTCCTCTGGGCCAGTTCTCCTACCAGAGAGGCTGGGCTGAGGGGAATCAGCAGGGGGGGCTCGGAGGGTCCTCGGGGTCTCCTTCCTAGGCCAGATTCCTGCAGGCCCTTCCCCTTTTAGGGTGTGGTGGTCCCAGCTCCGCCTGACTCAAGTCCGCCGCTGTGGGCCGCTGAGGATTGTTTGGCGGCCTGAATGACTCACCCTCTCAGGACCAGCCTCAGTGGATGGGACTGGGGCGGGGGTGCAGCCACGTCAGGGTGGCCCTAGGCAGCAGGGAGAAGCCAGGCCTGCTCGCCCAGCCCTGGGCTCCCTGGGTCTCCGGAGCCACTGGGCACTTCCTCTCCCTGACCCCCGAGGTAGCCTCCCCAGCAGGCTTTCTAGGGTGATGGGAGCTGACTTCACCCTCACCGGACCTGCTTCCTTTCCTCAGGGAGGGGTATGGGTGTGGGCAAAGAGGCTGAACTTGGAGGCAAGCCTCACGCAGATGCTGGCTCTGCCCCTGACCAGCTGTGTGACCTCTGCATGCCTCTGGGTCCTCATCTGTTAAGTGAGAATATCAGTGTGGTGAGGAGTCTGCCCTTGGGCCTGGAAGGAGGGGCTTGGCACAGGGCCCGGCACACAGCAGGCCCAGTGGGTGTCTGCTATTGTTATTGTCATTGAGAACAGCAATAGCCCAAGTATTCTCTCAGTCCTAAGGCTGCGTCTCCCTGAAGGCTCAGGGAAGGGTCTATAGGGGTTGCTTAGTGCAGAGGTCAGAGGACTCAGCCCTCTACAGCAACCCTCACTGTCCCCTGCCTCAGTCTACCCATCTTCAAAATGGGCTGTGGACATCCTCTCGGCTGGAGTATGTGTTGGGAAGGGAGCTAACATAGAACTTGGGGAGAGACTCTGTCCACATTTCTGATCTCTGGGGAAGGAGAGTCTGTTTGGCCACCCTCTTCCAGAAACTTCTCCTCTCCCTCCTCCTGGGGAACCCAGGACCCCTCCCCACCCGTGAAATCTGTCCCCCAACTCAGAGAGCAACTCTTCCTCCCAAAGTTCACCCATCTCCCAGCTTGGGGCTCTCCCTGACCACAGACCCTTTCTGTCTTCCAGGAGGAGTGATGGGCAGAACCAGCGCTTCCCTCAGGCATTAGACCTGCCACGCGCGGACTTGGTTCCCCCCCATCCTGCTTCACTCTACCCCAGGGTAAGTCCCCACTCTCCACTGCCTCTGCTCTGGAGACCCCTGGGGCCGAGAAGTCATTAAAAAGGACCACTGGACAGGGTTAAAATGTTCCAGCAGATGCTGCTTAGGGTTTAGCTCCCCAAAGGGACACCACTCCTCATCCCTGGGTGGGTTGGACCGGGGTCTGTGACATTGCTGGGGAGGGGGCCGAACGGCTGGGAATAAACCGGCCAGCCATCTTCATTATCAACATCACCACCAGCCTCCCCATCTGTAGCCCGGGTATAATGATATCGCCCGGCACAGAGCGATCGTGAGGATTAAATGAAAAAGTCCCAATAACACGTTCCATGCGCAACATCCAGCACAGGGTAAGCGCTCTATAAATGAGATCGTCAGAATCGAACACTTGCGCGGCCCTTGATCTGGGTCAGATTTTGTGCTGGGCGCTGCGGGGCCAGAAATCCATCTGACACAACCCTGCCCTCAAGGAGCCAGAGTCCAGGGGAGAGACAAGTAACTGAACAGCTTAGCAGAATACCAGTAGCAACCACTAGCATTTACTGAGATTTACCGTGTGCCAGGTGGGTACTTAATGCTTTACAGGCACCATTTCATTCCATCCTCAAACTATAGGTACTACGTGATAGCTACTGTTATTAGTCCCATTTTGCAGATGAGAAAATCAAGGCTCAGAGAAGTTTAAGTTCCTTGCTTAAACACACACAGGTTAGGATACAGTGGGGCCGGGACCAGAACTCAGGCCATGTGACCGGAGTGCATGGCCTTGTGGCCTCCCTGATACAGAAGGTCATAAGCCTTCATCTCTGCAGTACACTTTTCAGTTTCTAAAGCATGTCCTCAGACATCACACCTCTCTGTCATTTCATCAGACCTTGGGGTAGACAATCTCCAGATGAGAAACCAGATGCTCAGAGAGGTTTTCCCAAGGTCACACAGCCAGGAAATAGCCGACGCAGGGCTGGCCAAGGGCCACGTACCTCTCCTCAGCCAGGAAGGCAGACGGCCAGGGACCTTAATCCTTGTGGGGGACCACCACCTCCAAGGGGGTCCCAAGTGGGCATCCTAGGGCAACATCAGGGGGTTCCTGAGACCCTTGCCTGCTCCGTGTGTCTGGGCAAGAGCCCATGAGAGGCCCATGTGGATCCTGGGGCTTGGCAGGAAAGGAGCAACTCGAGGGCACCTGGATTCATGAGGCCCCCAGTCCCTCTCCCCCTAGGCATAGAGGAGGAGGTCTTGGTTCTCACCAAGGGCTGTGTGCCCTTGAACCATAGCTTCCCTTCCCCGCCCCCCCCCAGGCCTCAGTCTTCCTATCAGGAAAATGAGGGTAGGAACAACCTATCACCCTAAGTCCTGCCTGCTCAGACAGCCTGTGGCTGCCTTTCATGGATTAGCTCCGAGCCACCCCTCCCCTCAGGCTTTCTGGCCTCCACCCAGTCAGACAGAAGCCTCCATTTGTGCCGACACAGCTCAGACAGCAGGCTCCAAACCGCTCCGTCCGGACTGCCCCCCGCCCCCCCGAAGCAAGATCCAGTCTGTGGATATCCTCCTTTGACACAGAGGGAAACCAGAGTACAGAGACATTGAGTGATCCCCCTGGATGCCCAGCAAGCCTGTGGTGGGGCCAAGGGGACCCAGGCCTATGACACATTCTCCAGGCCCCTCCTCCAGCACCCCTGAGTCTGTGCACATTTATCATGTAGATGCAGCCAATCTGAGGGGCAAGTCAACCCCCTGTGCCAGTGGGCAAGTCCCTGCTCCTCTCTGGATCTCTGTTTCCTCGTCGGTAAAACAGAGGTGACAGTTCCTTCCTACCCACCTTGTCAGCTTTCAGCTGGGTGATGACTATGAAACTAACTTTGGAAAGCAGAAATCAGGAAGCTGAACTGTATCAGCAACGTTACGTTCCCCGGGCAGGACGGAACTCCCAGAAGGGACAGTCCCCTCTCATTGGAAAACCACATTTGTACAGACATTGAGCTCTTCAGGGCTCTCCCACCCTGCCCTCCACTTAGGGATTTCTCCACTCAGGAATTCAGAAATCTACACACGTGTATATCACAGTCTACCCATGCCTATGTCCATGGACATGTTCACACGTCTGCAGATGTTTACAGAGACTTGCACATGTACACAAGCATGTTTATACAGACACATATGTACGAACACGAATACAGATTCCCAGGATGGCCATGCACGCACAGCCACAGCAGGCCCCAGAGTCACCCACATACAGCTGCATGCACATGTGAATACACCCGCCACTCTGCCTGTCACACAGATGTCTCCAGTGATGCGAGCAGGTCTTACCTCCTCCCAGTGTGGGAATGGATGTTTTCTCTGGCTGCATTTCGATGGGTGCCCGGAAGCGCTCAGGCCTGAAAGTGCCTGTGTAAATCAATATTTGCTGCTGTTAATTATTAAAAACAAAGCTACACCGTGTCTGGAACACACATCTCCAGAGTTCCCACTGGCTCCCTGGGCTCCAACCTGACCCAGGGCCAGGTCTGGAGGAAAGGAAGGTCCAGTGCCTTCCTTCCAGGAGACCTTAGCCCTGGAGACGGAGGGTGGTGGGTAGCAGCTGGCAGCTCCTGCAGAAAGCTGAAGAGAGGCTGTGCACTGAGCTGGTGGGCAGCCCTGCCCCTGCAGGGTCCAAAGCAGTTGGTGTTGACTTGGCCACAGCTCAGGAAGCAATTGCTGCTTTGAGGAAGGGGTGCTGAGGGCCGGCCCTGCCTCTACTGTACAGTGGCAGACACAATGCAGGGTCAGCTGGAAGGGCCTGCAGAGGTAGGAAAACTGAAGACTTTCTATTTTACAGATGGGGAGACCGAAACCCACTGAGGTGGCAGGGACTCACTCAAGTCCACTCAGCAAGTTGTACTAAGGGCAGTGCTAGAACCTTCAAGTCCTGATGTCCTGGGCAGTCCCTGTTCCCTCCCTCCCCCAGGATCAGGGCAGTTAGGGTCCCGTGTGGGCACAGGACCTGGGGAAGGGAGGGAACAGGCCAGCCACTGGCAGGCATTAAGGGGTGGGGGGAGATGAGNAGGGGGTGGGGGGAGATGAGGGGGGAGGGGAGAGCAGCTCCAGGCCTTTCCCTGGATTCCCAGTTTCTGCCTTTTCCTTGCTGTGTGAACCTGAGCATATTTCATCTCTTGAATCAGTTTTCTGTTCCGTAAAATGGCGATAACACCCGTACCTCCTGGATTGTGGAGCGAGGTCACCCTTGCTAAGAGTGCAAGATTAGTAGAGGCTCAAGGAGAGCCCTCTGTCTACGAGGTAACATTTTCCTGCCCAGATTCACAGCCTGTCCCAAGAACCCCGTCCTTGAGGCCCTGAGGCGGGGTAGCCAGAGTCTGGGAAGATAGAGAAGGCGGGGTAGGGGCGCGCTAAGTACAGCCTGGGGG